>NC_058083.1:494945469-495245469 GCF_014858855.1 Bufo gargarizans | reverse complement strand
AGGAGCTAAGCCTGGCAGAATAGAGGATAGCAGCACCACAAAATGATGTTTGTACTGCTCTCCCCAGCCAGCACTGTCAAAAGTTCAGCATGGTCAAAATTGCTGACAGATTCCCTTTAAAGGGGTTTCCAGCACTTAAAGGGGTTGTCCAGTTACAAATACTTATCTCCTACCCACACGGATAGGAGATAAGTGTCTTATCAGAAGGGGACTGACTAAGGAGGCCATTGCTGATCGTAATAATAGGGGCACTGTGTTCGCCCATTTCAATGAACCATCGGTCATGCATTTAAGTCTATGAGACTTATGGAGATGGTAGAGTACAAGCACTTAGGTTGTACTCTGGCAGTCCCATAAAGTTGGATGGAGCAACAGCCTGAATGTGTGAACCATCACTGCAGTCACACACAAGGACCCAGCAGTCAGTCCCCTGCCAATTAGACACTTATCCCGTATCCTGTGAAGTGTTTATAAAGGGAAAACCGCTTTAAATATTGATGACCTAACTTATGTACATGCATCTGTGCATTTATTTTGTTTTGTAGAGGTGGATCCCTCGTTTGAAACCTCCACTGGTAATTTTAGTGTAGGGTCCCATCTATATGAGGTTACCTTGCTGGGGCAGATGGGCTCATACAATTTGATCAAAATGTATGCCAAATAGTTGACATACATGTGAAAAGTGAATATAGCAGTGATGCAATATAAAATAAATAAATTTAGGGTTTGCTGTGCCCTCCCTTTCACCTAAGCCGCAGATCTACCAATTCCAAACACAACACAGCCATGATTTAGCAGCTAACAGATTATATCTCACCCCAAGTGATTTATTCACATCTACTCCACTCAGTACTTATCTACCATGTCATATAGTGATTCTGAGTAAGTGCGTGAGTTAGGAAGCAGAATCAGCTGTTTCCATGTGCTTTTTCCATCAAATGTGAAGGAATTACCAACTGAGATTCTAACATAAATATGAACAGACACTTTCAAAATTCTCTTTATTGGGAACTTTTTTAATTGAAAGAGGGGGTACCTCGTTTGAGACCTCCACCGGTAACTTTAGTGTAGGGTCCCATCTATACAAGGTCAGTATTCTTGGACACTTTCTGCTTATCCAGCGCAGCTTTTGAATTGGCCAGTGCTGCTCATGTAAGCAGCACTGGTCGATCCAAAAGCAGCAGGGAGTGTCTCGGACTACCATAGAACAGTGTGCATCAGGTCGTCTGAGAAGCAGTGCAGCCATCTTGGGTGCCAGAAAAGTGGCCCAAGAATTGAGGGATCGATGGGGGCTTTAAAAAGAAGAAAAATAAAAGTCAAAAACAGGCAAGACTTACCAATAGACCACACTAAGCGGTGCAAAAAACCTCCTTTGGATGAGATCAGCAAAATATCTTTCCGTTTCCCTGCATGCTGTTCCATTTCCAATAGCAACTGTATAGCAGCTGGAAATATAAGAGACAGGATAAGGGATTATTTTTTTTAATTATAATCGGACGCTGAAATATACAGTATGTGACTACCACAAGGAAATATTATAGTAAAAGACATGATTCTCTTAAAATATCTCTCATGAGGCATTTTAAAGGTGACCATACAGTCCTTTGGCCAACAGCAATTCCTCCCCTGCCCATACACATGCATGCTGGACTCCACCAGGCGTGCATGTGTTCTCAATAATTGACTGCCTCTGGTGGCGAGTTATCTTTGCTGAGAAAAAAAAGGATCGGGTACGCTGAATTCCAAAATGCCCGATCCTTTGTTTCCCAACATCTGTCATCAAAGTAAAGACAAGACAACCCATACACATTATATGGTCTCCCCTGTATGGGCACCATAACAGGTCACTTTCACACTATGTTGCATAAATCTAAAGCGCGGGCGAATATAAGAAACTTTGTGATAGATCTTATCAAAGAAAAATCCCTTGTCCTAGAGTTATCAGCTGTTTCTTTCCCTATCTCCTTTTCTAAATGAAATTTCTCTTGGCAATTTGCGACAAATCCTTGTTAAAACCAACACAGGCTGCCTGTATACTGAAGGATCAGATTATATCATCCCATAAAAGTCTATGGAGAGGGGAGGAAGCGCAGAGAAAAGCAAAGAATAATAGTAAATAGCTAATAGTATCTCTCACTCCAAGTGCTTTATTCGCATCTATACTGCTCAGTATAATAATGTCCTATATGGTGATTATGAGTGAGCGATAGTAACAAAGCAGAATCTGTTGTCTCCAAATCTGAAGGAACTGCCAACAGAACATCTAACATAAATGTGAAGGTAGCCATAGACACTTTCAAAATTGTCCTTATTGGGGCATTTTGCACTGAAAAAGGGGGCGGGTTTGAGACGTCCACCAGTTAGTCAGAGTTGAGAGTAGCTATAAAGAGGACCTCTCTGTCCGAAAGGCCTAACACATCAGTGGTTTAGTTGGACGGCCTTAAAATTTTATCCTAATTTCTCTGTAGAAGAGGTGCTGGGGAAATAAATACATACTACGGGAGATCTCAGGCAGGTTTTACTGTAAATTATAATGGATTGCCAGAGGTCTCAGTAACCAGATATCCTGCAATCATCTTATTGTGGGACTGTCAAAAGTGGCGATTATCTGGTTTGACACAACTTTGCAAATGTACAGTCAAAAATACAAAACGACTTTGCAATCAGAGAAAAATGCCTTGTTCTCCAATTATTAGCCCCCCCCCCCTTCCTAAACCAACATTCACTCTGAATCTGTGATAAATCTGTCTTGAGATACCAAGACGGACTGTCAGCTCACTGAAGGATCAGATTACAGTTGTCCACAGAAGTCTATGGAGAGGGGAGGGGATAGGAGCAGTGAGCAGCACAGTTAGCAAAGAGAAGCAGTCCGTATAAGTGTTATATCTCACCCCAGCGAGAGAGAGGGAGCAGAATCTGCTGTTTCCATGTATTCTCGACGTGGAGCAGCTAATCTCCACCCACCAGCTCAGGGACAACTGAGAACTATAGATGGAGCCTGCAAAAACTGCTACAAAGGTGCCAGATACAAGTCATATAAGGCCCCTTTCACACGAGCGAGTCTTCCGCGCAGGTGCAATGCGTGACGTGAACGCATAGCACCCGCACTGAATGCTGACCCATTCATTTCAATGGGTCTGTGTACATGAGCGTTTTTTCTTCACGCATCAGTTCTGCGTTGCGTGAAAAACGCAGCATGTTCTATATAAATGCGTTTTTTTTACGCAGCCCTGGCCCCGTAGAAGTAAATGGGGCTTCAGTGAAAAACGCATTGCATCCGGAAGCAAGTGCAGATGCAATGCGTTTTTCACCGATGGTTGCTAGGAGATGTTGTTTGTAAACCTTCCGTTTTTTATCACGCGTGTGAAAAACACATCAAAACGCATTGCATTCACGCGGAAAAAAACAGAACAACTGAACACAGTTGCAGACAAAACTGACTGAACTCGCTTGCAAAATGGTGCGAGTTTCACTGAACGCATCCGGAGTCAATCCGTCACGCTCGTGTGAAAGGGACCTAAAGGTCAGTGCTATCATTTATGTATAAACACATGGCAGCCTATTCTGAAAAGCTAAGTTATATTTCCCCAGCGCACATTTCTTAAAGGTGATGTGAACACGTCCCGATCCTCCTTGCTGGCCGCGTGATGACACCAAAGTTCTGCTTTTTGTTTTGCAAAAAGTCCTATTATAAATTATAAATGCATGAAACTTTCACCTTCATAAACAAACGGCGACGCAAAATCATTAAGTGCGTTCTTCATCTTACACACTGACCTAGCTTTCATGATCGCGTTCGGCAAACACAATTACCCAGGATTGCAGCCGACAAAACGACAGGTCAATGTAATTAACATATAATTGATCAATTAGCCTCTCTCCAATTATCCCTCCAACAACTTTTCCTTTGATAGGTATTGCCCTGAAAACATGATAATTAGCTCCGATTTAATTATTACTGCGCGATCTATTATGTATTGCCCTGCAAATTAACCTATTTCTAATTATCAGACAGACGACGTGCTCAGGCGCTCGCTGCCACTTCTAGGCTGCCGTGTAATTGCGGAGATGTCTTTTCCTGCTGAATGGAGATATAAGCCCCGTGACTCAAAGGGATGATTAATCACCTACCGAGAATGATTGCTAAGCAGCCATCACTATCGGAAGATGATCGCTGATATTACTTCTGTCTACAGCGAGTTCTATATAAATCAGGACTGCTGTCTTCTAAAAGCAGCGCCGCCCCTGTGCTTAATATTGCAGCTTATAACAAGATTTCTGGCAAGCGGATTCAGTGCGGAAAACCGCGCCGAATCTGCGCTGAAACAGTCTCCTGTTGTTTTAAGAGGGAGGTTGCGCAGCAGTTTATATGTCAAGGATTTTTCATGTGTGGCTTTCCAGACCACGCCAAGAATCTACATGTCCAGCTTTGGCATGGTTACCGCATGGGCACCTCGGAAAGCCATGGCGGGAGCCTGCTCGCAGTTTAGCTCAATTCAATGGTTAGACGAACTGTAGAAATAAAAATAAAATAAAAAACACGGAAGCAACCGCAGCTGCTTCTGCCACGTGATACGTGGCGGATTTTGTCATCGTTAGAATCTGCCGTGTGAACATATCCTATATCTACTGAAGTGCAGGAAACTCAGCTGCAATACCACACACAGCCAGATGGCGCTGTTTTTAGAAGAAAGCGGTCATGTTTTTCTAGTTCAGAACAAAAAGTTTAAAGGGCATGTGTCAGCAGTTTTGTACCTATGACACTGGCTGACCTGTTACATGTGCGCTTGGCAGCTGGAGGTATCTGTGTTGGTCCCATGTTCATCTGTGCCCGCATTACTGAGAAAAATGATGGCTTAATATATTCAAATGAACCTTTAAGAGCAACGGGGGCATCGCCATTACATCTAGAGGCTCTGCTCTCTCTGAGACACCCTCTGAGCTTTGATTAACAAGTCTAGGTGGTGTAAACGTCATCATGCCTGACCCTTTCAATCAAAGTACAGAGGGTGGTGCAGTTGCAGAGAGAGCAGAGCCTCCAGGTGTAATGGCAACGCCCCCGTTGCTCCTAGAGGCTCATTTGCACATATTAAAACACCATTTTTCTCAGCAATGTGGACCCATATGAACATGGGACCAACAGAGATGCCTTCAGCTGCCAAGCGCACACGGAACAGGTCAGCCAGTGTCGTAGGTACAAATCTGCTGACAGATGCCCTTTAACGATAACGATTCCTGTGGGATGACCATCTTTTTTAAAGCCAGCCCTTTCCCAAAATCTAAACCCCCTGGACAAGGCAGAGTTCTAGGATCTATCACCACATAATCTGCATGCTGAAGAAAGGTTCCATCAAAAATAGGAAAAATGTGTCAAATGTCTGACAGTGATGTCTCAATATAAGAAATAAAAGTTTATTTATTTAAAAATTAAAAAGTTTTTGACACTGAGTCAACCTAAAGGTTATGAAAATATAATAAAAGGGTTTTTCCAGGGAAATGTATAAAAAAAAAGACACAATGGGTTAAAAATTAAAAATAAGTATTACCAACCTAACTGATCCCCACACCTGCCATTCTGACGGTGCTCAGGTCCCCGACGCTCTTCGCTTCCTGATCCCAAGCTAACAAACAGCAAACGGCTTTGACTGTCCGCTCAGCCAATCACTGACTGAGGAGTCACCATTAAGGGGCTGACTACCGGGAGCACCAACCGATCACAAGCACCAACCCTCCTCCCACCACATGTATGGAGCAACGGTCGGGAATGTACAATGCATTACTCCATATGGGACCGTCAGAGATAGCCAAGTACAGAGCTAGCTCTGCCAGTCCCATGGAGATACTGTAAATGGAGCAGCAGCCAGGGCACGCTCTATTCATGTGCTCCTGTGTCACAACCCTGAGGATAGGCCATCAATATAAAAGGACCGGAGAACCCCTTTATAGGGAACCTGGGAACTTCATGCTGACCGTACTGAGGGCAGTATAAAGTAGTGACAGAAATGCTGATGTCAGCGGTGTGTCACTCATCAGCTAAAAGTAAGTGGTTGCCGAGAACCCGCATCATAATCATTGCAGCCCAGGCCTTGAAAAGAGTCAAATCTACCTGAGAAGAGTCCTGGTTATACATAATCTCCTGCTCTCCTGCCCATCTGCTGATGATTGGCAGTTCTCTCCTAGAGAGAAAGGGAGAAAACTAGGTAGAAGACTGTCAGTCATCAGCAGGTGGCAGGAGAGCAGGAATTCCTGAGTAACCAGGACTCTTCTCAGGTGGCCGTGACTCTTTTCCAGGTCCAGTCTGCAATGATTGTGATGTTGGTTCTCAGCAACTACTTACTTTTAACTTTTTTATTTTTTTTTTATTTATTTTTTTTTAAATCACATTTTATTAGTGTTTTATCAAAGCATGTCATTCCAATGATTTCTCAGTCATCATTTTGGTATAAATGCGCTTATAAATGTACAGAATCAAAATACATTTCCGGAGTTATACATGTATAGCACATATCTCGAGACAAATATACATTTCTATGAATACAATGCATGCTTCTAACAATTCATTTCCCCAACCTCCCCCCCACGCCCAACTTTTCTCTGGTTGTGTCTCTTTATACCTTCCCTCTTACGTTTCCTAACATCACTTGTTCACTTTCAAATTCCCTAATGTCCCTCTTAGATCCTTCATTAGATACCATTCTGTATGCCTAAAGTTCTGCATGATCTTCTGGATATCACTCTCTGACAGGTTTTTACTAATAAATGTTTTCCACTTGTTTAAGAAGTGTGTCGAAGTGCTATTCTTGTGTGTTTCTGCCTCTAGTTGGTCCATCAACAAGAAATGTTTCATCTGACCTACCAATTCAGCCATAGACGGAATTTCCTGATCTAGCCACTTATTGAGTAAGCACCTCAACGCTACTAACAGTGTCCCGTCTACCAATCTTGGAACCCTTAAATGCTCCTCATACATATGAAAGAGCACCACTTGTGGTTCACAAACCAAATTAATATTCCATGTTTGTTTAATCCAGGTGAGCACCTCCTTCCAATACGTTTGTGTCTTTTGACACTTCCACACACAGTGATCTAGAGTAGCTTTTGGCTCTTTACACTTAGGACACATCACCAATCTATTAGGATAAGAACTGCTCTGAGGTATATTGAAGGCATATATGGCCCTATAAAGTAGCCTGAACTGGGTTTCCCTCCATCTTTCACACGTCACCACTTTTCTCACTCTCATCCATCCACCATCTTATCTTTCCATTCTGATGTACCTAGGAGTGCCTCCCAACGCTGAAACAACTTGGCCTCCGTTCTCTTGTCCTCCCTATCTCTGATCTCCCTATACACTTCAGATAGGGATATTTTGCGTTCCTTTTTTTCAACAAATTATCAAATTGATTTACGGCATATTCACTTTTCAAATCTTTCAGTCTATTTTTGCAGAAGTGCATTACCTGCAAGTAAGGAAGAACCTGACCTCCAGGGAGAGCATATTTTTCTTGCATCTCGCCGAAGGTCAAGTATCTAGACTCTTTGTCATGTATTACCTGCCGCATAGTAGTTATTCCCTTGTGCTTCCAGTTTTTGAACAGTTTATTGGACCTTCCTGGTTCAAACTCTGGATGTCCAAATAACATCATCTGCTTAGACGCTAAGAATGACAGACCGTAGATCTTTCTCATTTCTTTCCACGTTACTACTGTGTCCCTTATCACCACCGAGTTCTTCAAATCTGGGTGCAATAATGCCAATCTGGAGTGTAAGAGTCCTCCTAAGTCATAGCCTCTAGCTAACTCCCTTTCCAAAACCACATTCGAGTAGTGTGCCGTTTGGTTAATCCAATCCCTGCAATGACGAAATATCCCTGCAAGGTTATACCTCCTTATGTCCGGAAATTGTACTCCTCCTGCCTTCTGTGCCCGCCACAGCGTTACTTTTAACTTTTAAATGACAGACCTCTGAAATCAACTCACCTGTCTCTACTTTATTCTGCCGTTAGTATGGGCAGCACAAAGTTGATGACAGGTTCCCTTTAAGATAAATAGAGAACAAGCACCATCCAGAGCAGCAGGCAATGCAGAGAGCTCTGTATGTGTAACACATCTATCAGACTTGGGTTGTCATTGCCCATTCCACCGCTTTGCTGTAAACAGAGGACTCTGACTGTAATGTGGGGCCCATGTGTGAAGCCAAGGGCCACATCTGAGGCCCTTTAGACTTACTGAGAGGCAGAGAACATCGACTGTATATAGAGCATGCTTCACGTCAGCATACAATCAGCCGTCAGTAGAAAAACCGAAGAATAAAGCATGCATACTTGAAATTCTGCAGGAGTTGTCTGATTTTCTCTGCTTCTTGCATTCCGCGCCCGTGTCCTGTGTGCAGATACACCACATCTGTATGAAGAATCTGATCTGAAAAATATATATATACGGAAGACATTTTATACGCCATTCAATGTGAATTAAAGTGTTCCTCCAGTTATAATGATGCACGGGAATCACAATCCTAAGTGTATGGGCATCTTTAGGACAGTCCTTCTCCACAGACGCATATTGGAAGGCTTGCCAGGCCAGCAGCTGTCTCTCCTGACTACCCTAAAAACATGCACAGTCTGACAACGCAGCAACAAAGCATCCTTCTTAGGCCGAATGCACACGACCGTGGAACGCGGACGTGAGCGGTCCGTGGTAACCCGGCCTGGCATCCTGCTGAGAGCAGGAGCGCACGGCGTCATTGGTTGCTACGACGCCGTGCGCTTCATGCCGCCGCTGCACTACAGTAATACACTGGTATGATTTATACAAGTGTATTACTGTACTGCAGCGGCGGCACGAAGCGCACGGCGTCATAGCAACTAATAACGCCATGCGCTCTTGCTCTCAGCAGGATGCCAGGCCGGGTTACCACGGACCGCTCACGGCCGTGTTCCACGGTCGTGTGCATTCGACCTTACCCTCAGCATCTTTCATACACCTTAACCCCTTAAGGACCAGGCTCATTTTCACCTTCAGGACCAGGCCATTTTTTGCAAACCTGACCAGTGTCACTTTAAGTGCTCATAACTTTAAAACGCTTCGACTTACCCAGGCCGTTCTGAGATTGTTTTTTCGTCACATATTGTACTTCATGACACTGCTAAAATTGGGTCAAAAAAGTTAATTTTTTTGCATAAAAAAATACATTTTTTACCAAAAATTTTGAAAAATTAGCAAATTTCAAAGTTTCAGTTTCTCTACTTCTGTAATACATAGTAATACCCCCAAAAATTGTGATGACTTTACATTCCCCATATGTCTACTTCATGTTTGTAGCATTTTGGGAATGATATTTTATTTTTTGGGGATGTTACAAGGCTTAGAAGTTTAGAAGCAAATTTTGAAATTTTTGAGAAATCTTCAAAATCCCACTTTTTATGGACCAGTTCAGGTTTGCAGTCATATTGTGAGGCTTAGATAATAGAAACCTCCCAAAAATGACCCCATTCTAGAAACTACACCCCTCAAGGTATTCAAAACTGTTTTTTCAAACTTTATTAACCCTTTAGGTCTTCCACAAGAGTTGATGGCAGATGGAGAAACAATTTTGAAATTTCTATTTTTTGGAAAATTTTCCAATATAATCAATTTTTTCCAGGAGTAAAACAAGGGTTAACTGCCAAACAACACTCAAAATGGGTTGCCCTGATTCTGTAGTTTGCAGAAACACCATATGGGTTTTGGAAGGCAGATTTTGCAGGACTGGTTTTGTTTATACCATGTCCCATTTGAAGCCCCCTGTTGCACCCCTAGAATAGAAATTTCAAAAAAGTGACTCCATCTAAGAAAGTACACCCCTCAAGGTATTCAAAACTGGGTTTACAAACTTTGTTAACCCTTTAGGTATTCCACAAGAGTTAATGGCAGATGGAGAAACAATTTTGAAATTTCTATTTTTTGGAAAATTTTCCAATATAATCAATTTTTTCCAGGAGTAAAACAAGGGTTAACTGCCAAACAACACTCAAAATGGGTTGCCCTGATTCTGTAGTTTGCAAAAACACCCCATATGTGGTCGTAAACTACTGTTTGGCCGAACGGTAGCACATAGAATGAGGGGAACACCATATGGGTTTTGGAAGGCAGATTTTGCAGGACTGGTTTTGTTTATACCATGTCCCATTTGAAGCCCCCTGTTGCACCCCTAGAATAGAAATTTCAAAAAAGTGACTCCATCTAAGAAAGTACACCCCTCAAGGTATTCAAAACTGGGTTTACAAACTTTGTTAACCCTTTAGGTGTTCCACAAGAGTTAATGGCAGATGGAGAAACAATTTAGAAATTTCAATTTTTTGGAAAATTTTCCAATATAATCAATTTTTTCCAGGAGTAAAACAAGGGTTAACTGCCAAACAACACTCAAAATGGGTTGCCCTGATTCTGTAGTTTGCAAAAACACCCCATATGTGGTCGTAAACTACTGTTTGGCCGAACGGTAGCACATAGAAGGAGGGGAACACCATATGAGTTTTGGAAGGCAGATTTTGCAGGACTGGTTTTGTTTATACCATGTCCCATTTGAAGCCCCCTGTTGCACCCCTAGAATAGAAATTTCAAAAAAGTGACTCCATCTAAGAAAGTACACCCCTCAAGGTATTCAAAACTGGGTTTACAAACTTTGTTAACCCTTTAGCTGTTCCACAAGAGTTAATGGCAGATGGAGAAACAATTTAGAAATTTCTATTTTTTGGAAAATTTTCCAATATAATCAGTTTTTTCCAGGAGTAAAACAAGGGTTAACTGCCAAACAAAACTCAAAATGGGTTGCCCTGATTCTGTAGTTTGCAAAAACACCCCAAATGTGGTCGTAAACTACTGTTTGGCTAAACGGCAGGACATAGAAGAAGGGGAACGCCATACGGTTTTTGGAAGGCAGATTTTGCTGGACTGGTTTATTTACACCATGTACCCTTTCAAGCCCCCTGATGCACCCCTAGAGTAGAAACTCCATAAAAGTGACCCCATCTAGGAAACTACGGGATAAGGTGGTTGTTGTTTTGGGAAAATTTTTGGGGTAAATTAGATTTTTGGTTGCTCTATATTACTCTTTTTTGAGGCAATGTAACAAAAAAATTTAATTCTAAAATAGTTTCTACATTCGCTATTTAGTTTTGTGGAACACCTAAAGGGTTAACATAGTTTGTAAAGTAATTTTTGAATACCTTGAGGGGTGTAGTTTCTTAGATGGGGTCACTTTTTTGGAGTTTCTAGTCTAGGCTACATCAGGGGGGCTTCTAATGGGACATGGTGTAAAAAAAAAAAACTGTCCATCAAAATCTGCCTTCCAGAAACCGTATGGAGTTCCCTTCGTTCTATGCCCTGCCGTGCGGCTATATAGCCATTTACGACCGCAATAAATGTTTAGTTTTGTTTGGCTGTTAACCCTTGCTTTATTACCGGCAAAATGGATTTAAATTTAAATTTTGCCCAAAAATAGGTGTTTTGGCACCGTTTTTATTTTATATTTTTAACACCGTTCATCCGAGGCGTTTGGTAAAAAGTTATTTTTATAGCGACGACTTTTACGCACGCGACGATGCCCAATATGTATGGCTCTCAGACTTTGGAGACACTAAGCAGGCATCCTAAAACTGCGGCCCTCCAGATGTTGTAAAACTACAATTCCCACCATGCCCTGATGATGGCTGTAGGTTGTCTGGGCATGCTGGGAGTTATAGTTTTACAACATCTGGAGGGCCGCAGTTTGAGGATGCCTGCACTAAAACTAATATTTTTTGGGGAAAGAAAAATTGTTTTCGTGTCTCCAAAGTCTGAGAGCCATAGTGTTTTATGTTCTCTAGTGAACTGTTGGGGATTATAAAAATTTAGTACTCCATGGAAGTGTGATACTCCCTGAAGCAATCGATAATGCAGAGGCCCGGATGATCGGGGCACGTGTCACATTGAGTTGTGGTGTCCTTCCGTATCCCCCTCTTGTGACACACTCTGCACTTTTTTTGGGTTCGTCCCTTCTTTCCAGTATGGGGGACCACACCTGGAAAGTGTTGGCCAGGGACGATCCGGGCGCCTCCAGTTCCCGAGGTACTCCGGCCTGCTCTTTCCCGGTCCGAAAAGATCAGGTCTTTGAGGACTGCCTCATAGAATTGGAGGAATGTCCCTGTGCTGCCAGCGCTTCGGGATAGTACAAAAGAGTTGTACATGGCAACCTGCACCATGTAGACCGCAACTTTTTTGTACCATGCCCGGGTTTTGCGCATGGCGTTATATGGCGTGAGGACTTGATCAGAGAGATCAACTCCTCCCATATACCGATTGTAGTCGACGATACAATCGGGCTTGAGGACCGTTGCTGCGGTACCTCGCACAGGGACTGGGGTGGTGCTGTTACCGTGGATTGTGGACAGCATAAGGACATCCCTCTTGTCCTTATACCTGACCAGCAACAGGTTTCCACTGGTAAGTGCACGGGTCTCACCCCTGGGGATAGGTACCTGGAGGGGGTAGGCAGGGAGGCCGCGTTGATTTTTCCGCACGGTCCCACAAGCGAACGTGGATCTGGCGGCAAGGGACCTGAACAAGGGAATGCTGGTATAAAAGTTGTCCACGTACAAGTGGTAACCATTATCCAGCAGTGGGTACATAAGGTCCCACACGAGTTTCCCGGTAACACCCAGAGTGGGGGGACATTCTGGTGGTTGAATCCGGGAATCTCGCCCCTCGTACACACGAAATTTGTAAGTGTACCCTGAGGTACTCTCACAAATTTTGTATAGCTTCACGCCATACCTCGCCCGCTTTGTGGGAATGTATTGGCGGAAACTGAGTCTCCCCTTGAACGCAACGAGAGACTCATCAACCGCGACCTCCCTTCCAGGTACGTAGGCCTGCTGAAATGTGGCCCCAAAGTGATCGATGACCGGCCGTATCTTGTACAGCCGGTCATAGGCAGGATCACCTCGGGGTGGACATGCTGCATTATCGGAATAATGCAGACATTTCCGGATGGCCTCAAACCGGTGACGTGTCATGACCATACTGTACAGTGGGGTCTGGTACAGGACGTCCCCACTCCAGTATTGCCTGACACTGGGTTTTTGGACTAGACCCATATGCAGCACGAGGCCCCAAAATGTCCTCATCTCGGCTGCACTGACCGGCGTCCAGCCACCGGGTCTAGCCAAAACTGAGCCTGGGTTTTGAGCGACGAACTGTTGGGCGTACAGATTCGTCTGCTCCACCATCAAATTCACCAGTGGGTTACTGAAAAAAAAACTAAAAAAGTCTATTTCAGTAAACCCCACTGTGGGAATCTGGATTCCAGGATTGCCAGCGAAATCCGGAATCTCAGGCTCAAAGTCCACTGGGGGACACCAGCTAAGTTCATCGGCAGGGGGCTCCGGTGAACTTATTTGGTGGGCCGGGAAACCAGTACGAACCCCAGGGCGGCTCGTACTAGGGTGGGCCACAGGATCCCTAGCATGTGTGGCCCCTGGCTCCGCCTGGCGGCGTCTCCGCTGCCTTGGTGGCTCATCGTCATCCGATGATGATGAGGAGGATGCGGATGACAAAAGGAACGTGGGGTCATCCTCATCCTCACTGGGGCTCTCAGAGTCGGAGGCAATCTGGGCATATGCCTCCTCGGCCGAGAACACCCGGCGGGCCATGGGTGTGTGTGTGTGCGTGTGTATGTGCGTGCGTGTAAACCTTTATTCTATGTGCGTGTGTGTGGGGGCACGGGTGTTCACGTACTAAAAAGTCCAGGCAAAAAAAATGGGCAAGTGTTAGGAAAAAAAAAAAAAAAAAAAGTTCAAACTTGCTGATCAGCGGTTCAACGCTGATCAGCGGTCGGTGGGGTGGTGGGGCGGGCGATGCGCTAACAGTGGACGGACGCTAAAAAGTGCCGGCCAGTCAGCGCACGCAGAAAAAAAATAAAAAAGTGGTGGTGGGGGAAGGGTCTGGTGGTGGGGGGAGGGGGTTGGTGGGTAGGGGGGGGGGGCTGGTGGTGGTGGGGGGGCTGGTGGTGGGGGGGTTGCGGGGGGGGGCAAGTGGCAGGGGGGGTCTGGGGTCTGAAAGTTGAAAAAAAAAAGTTTGGAATAAATGTGTTTTTTTTTTTTTTTTTTTTTTTTTCTAACTTTTCCCTTCTATCCCTGCCTAAAGGTGCCTCTCCCTCACTGACCCTAACCTACCTGGGTGGCGATGGGTGCAGGAGGGTGATGGATGCCGATTTAGGGGGACACAGGAGCTGGTGCTGGACGATGCTGCACGGTCAGGGTGCTGGACAGGAAGAGGAGGGGAGAGAGGAGCGCAGGAAGTTTGAATCTCGCGCCTCTCTCCCCTGCACCAATCAGCACCCTGGACAGCGGCGTTCAGCACCAGGGCCAGCTCCGCCTCTGCAAATCCTCGGACTGCGATTGGTGGTGTAAAATTACGCCACCGATCGCAGTCTTTTTCCGGTTCATCGGGTCACAGGACACCCGAATGGACCGGAAACGCAGAAAACCGCAGGTCTGAATTGACCTGCGGTTTTCTGCGATCGCCGATACGGGGGGGTCCAATGACCCCCCCCTGCGTTGTTACGGGATGCCGGCTGAATGATTTCAGCCGAAATCCCGTTTCGATTAACCCCCGCGGCGCCGGAATTCAGATTTTAAGTCAGGACGTACCGGTACGTCCTCGGTCCTTAAGGACTCGGGAAATAGGGCGTACCGGTACGTCCTCGGTCCTTAAGGGGTTAAAGGGGTTCTCCCATGATTAATGTTAAAAAATAAATTCAGACACCATATAGTACATGACAATCTCTAACAAAGCTAGAACCAGCCCTGTACCTCACAGGGAACCAGAGATCTCCCCATTGGCTCTGCTAGATTTATATCAGGCTGGCAACTCAGGGGGTGTGTCTTTTCTGCTGCAGCTAAGGGGGCGTGTCCATGCTCTCCCTATCACAGCTCAGGGGGTGTGTGCTTTTTGCTGCAGCTCAGGGGGCGTGTCTCAGCTCTCCCTATCACAGCTCAGGAGGCAGCTAAAGGATGTAACTGAGCATGTGCGGCCATCTCAGCAAGGTGGAGAGAGAAATAAGAAAAAGAAGAAACAGCAGGTGGCGCTATACAGTTAGATTTTATCGAATGACTTAGTGGCTATAGTACATTTTTAATTCCATGCTATTACAAAAGTAGTCAGATCCAGGTGCTGGTTTGAGAACTGTAGAATTTTTTCATGGGACGTCCTCTTTATATTAGTGTCCAGTACCATCTGTGGGGGTTTTGATCTAATATGTATTGTCAGCTGCAGACTGATAGCGACAGTTATAGTGGTGGTCATATCGGTCACCAACTTTTACCAGTAATTTTTAGATATTGTTTGGCACCTGCAGACTCGTTGGGTGGCGTACGGACACCTACATCATAGAGTAGAACACAATGCAGCACCTCTATTGTCTAGGAGTACTGGGAGATAGGATGCACTTACTGGTGGCTGAAATGATGGCCAGCTTACAGCCATGCTTATATCCAGGGTCAACACCCATTATAGTTCGTCCTCTAACTGGATTTGCAAGCAGCAGCTGGCGCAGGTTTCTTCCAAACATCATAATGGATTCTTTCTCTGCGTCTGACGTGAGCTTGGAACTGTTGGAATACAAAACAAATGTGGGACAGCAGTCAATCAACACAAACTGTGTATGTACAGTATATATACATCTATCTATCTTTTTTTTTTTTACCCCTTAAGGACAGGTCTTCAGTACCAAGCAATTTTCATTTTCTTCCCTCAAAGCATTCTAAAAGCTTTATCTTTTTTATTTTTCCGTTGACAAAGCTATATGTAGGCTTTTTTCTTTTTTTGCAGACAAGTTGTAGTCTTCACTGGCAACACTTTAAAGGGGTTATCCGTATCCAAAGTCTAAAAGATCCCCCCACCCCCAATGCCCAGGCCCCTCGTATACATTATACTTACCTGCTCCCCGGCACCAGCGTTGTTCCGGATCCCTGCGCGGCATCCCACTGGCTGCTCCCCCCTATTGCCGGATGTTGATGGGGAAATGCAGCAGCACTGTGCAGGGATCCGGAGCAAAGCTGGGGCCAGGGAGCAGGTAAGTATAATGGTGGCATTCAGGGGGAACTTTTAGACTTCAGATAAGGAACATATAATGTATTCTTTAAAGGGAGTTTCAAAGCTTTTCAAAAAAGAGTTTAAAAAAAATACCTATATGTGTCTGAGTGCTCACCAGATAATAGCAGCATTATAGGTCAGAAATAGCTATCGATCCTTTTCACTATCTTGACAAGATCTTTGCTACACCTTTGTTTTGATTCTGCCAGGGCTTGCTGTGGGTGAAATTATTAATGCGAACAGCTACAGTTCCCTGGATTCCTCTCAGCTCTCACAGACTCAGCATCAATTCACAGCGGCAATTGGGACATAATGGGATGTTTGAGGGAAGGGGTTATAGATCCTGAGACGTTATGGCCTTTTCTAAAATTCTCATTTGTTCCAATGGAGAGTGATCATACATCAGATCTCCAAAAATGGACAGAACCTAAACTGTCCCATTCTTGGATAAGTAGAAGTCATAGATAGTTGATAGATCTTAAAGGGCATCTGTCAGCAGTTTTGTACCTATGAAACTGGCTGACATGTTACATGTGCACTTGGCAGCTGAAGGCATCGGTGTTGGTCCCATGTTCATATGTGTCCAAATTACTGAGAAAAATTATGTTTTAATATATGCAAATGAGCATCTAGGAGCAACAGAATGCCATTTGCACTTTGATTGACAGGACGGCAGTATAAACGGCATCATGCCTGGCCCTGACTTCTTCTAAAGTCAATCAAAGTGCAAAGGGTATGGCAGATACAGAGAAAGCAGAGCCTCTAGGTGTAACGGCAACGTCTCACGCGATTGTCTTACTTAAAAAAAAACTAATTTATCATGTAGACAGAGTTACTAAACGGCACTAACTAATGTATTGTGATTGTCCATATTGCCTTCTTTGTAGGCTTGGTTAATTTTTCTATTGGATTATACAATGCTTGTTTTCAGGGGTTACGACCACCCTGCAATCCACAAGTGGGGGTCGTGCTTGCACAACTGGTGGCCAAGTCTATGAGAGCACGCACAGACATGCATGCGCAGCAGCTTCTTTCCCGGCCCCCTTATATCTGCACTGCAACGATGGCCGTAACCCCTGGAAATGAGAAGTGTATAATGCGATGGAAAAATGAATCCAGCCAGCAAAGGGGGCAATATGGACAATAACAGTACACTAGTAAGTGCCTTGTATTAACTTTCTCTACATGATAAATGCTACTTGCTGAAGTGACACAACCCCTTTAAGGGGGTAGTTCATATTAGCAAGTCGCTACACCGTTCCTGGCCTGTGGTGGCTTTGTGTAGGGAAAAATTGAGAAGGACCTAAAGTGTCCCACACGCCACCATGGTCACCTTCTTCTAGTAAGCCATGGCATAGCCCATATTTTGGCTCTGTACAACCGTTGGGTCGTGAAGAGCCATAACTGTCCACTGATGGACATTTATGGGGCCCCGCTCTACCTCTACATTTGCTTCTAGGGAAGAGTATATCTGACATAGAGCACCAAGTGGTGGCACATGCACCTGTCGGATCTGTAGCGTGGTGCCATGAGGGACTTCCATGTAGCGTTATACATCCTCCTGTTCAATGCACTCAATTTTAAAGGATAACTGTCATATTTTTTTTTATTTGCTAGTTTATTAGAGCTAGGCATGTATACCTGCCAAAAGATCTTATAATAGCAGCTTTCATTAATGTCCCCAGTCCCTTTCCACTGCTCCCTGAAAAGACCGTTGCTAGGGCTTGTCTGTCTTCCAATTAGTATAAACAGAAGACAGAGGGGCGGTACTTCACACTGCATGCCTGCATTCGGCTTCAGCGTAAGGAGGCGTGTCTCTCAGTAATCCAATCTGATTGGCTGGCAGAAAGCTGCTGGCTACAGCAAGTTTGTATGTGACCTGAGGGAAAGCAGTTTTGGCTTCAGAGAACTGGCAGAGGAGCCATCTTGAGAAGATCCTCATATTGTAAATGTTTAAACAGCAGTAGCAAAGGGAAAAACTCAAGGAAAACAGTGGTATGTGACTAAACTAAAGATTGCTTTATGCATAATCCTGCTGCAGCAGTAACATGTGCTAAAATAGATTTTTTGATGAAAATATGACAATTATCCTTTAAGGAAACAAAAATGAGACACAAAGTTGTCCTTTTTATTCTCCGTTTTTAGTCTGAAGCTGCCATAGCTGCAAACTGCACAATAAAGCTTCAACCCAAAAATTCAACCCGTCTCCTATAACGCCAGTATTGACACAGCAAACGTCATTACATGGCAGGCTATGACTAGCTAAACGCCAAGATATTTCAGCATAAACTTCATCGTCCTATCTGCATAAAAATCCTACAAAAACACGCCAGATGGTGCCAAGGGCAACAATCTCAGGTTTTCAGACGTGAAAGACAATATGACTTGTAGAAGGCGGGGTAAAGAAATGTAATGAAATAACAGGCCCAGTCGTTCCACAAATCTATGTGAATATTTCCTCACCTGTCACTAAATAATAAACTATTTCTCTGGCACGAGAGAGGGTGGGAGCGTGTCCTGGAACTGTGCATTCACTAGAAGGCTCTTAGAACACCATATGGCGGAGTTACAAATGTCTGACTTGTAAAAAAGAATATTTGGTCAAAAAATACAGAGGAAGCCAAATCTGAAATCTACCAAAGCTGTAGATCTGCAAGGTATGGAATGGTAAGAATGCTGTAAGGAACCATATTCTCGTTTTACATGTTACTTGGCGTACGGTTTATTTTACAGGATGCTGTTTTTGTAAGTAACCTGTAACCTTACCGCACATCACCTGCTGCTATGGTTTAAGGCCGAACAGATCCTAATTATGGTGCCTATGAAAATACAGGAACCTGCGATGTCTCGCTATGGAAAGGGAAGAGTTAAAACAACAAGCCTCGCTTCTTCTCTTTAAAGGGGTTATGCCATGATCGATGTAAAAAATGAAAACCAGACATAGTATAGAACATGCCAATACCTTTCTAACAAAGCTAGAACCAGCCCTGAACCTCACATGGATCCAGAGGTCTCCACATTCACTGCTCTAATTTATATCAAGCTGGCAGCTCACAGGGCGTATACTTTCTGCTGCAGCTCAGGGGTTGTGTCCTTTCTGCTGCAGCTCTCTCTCTGTAACTGCCACAGCTTCTAACAGAACATATGGCTGGTGGCAGTTGAAGATTTAAATTGAGCACGTGCGACCAGCAAAGTGAGACGGACAAAAAAAAAAAAAAGAAAGAAAAACAGCAGGTGGCGCTATAAGAATACATTTTATTGAATATCTCAGTGGCTATGCTAAATTTTTCATTACATGCCATTACAAAAATATTTAGATCCAGGTGCTGGTTTGAAAAATGTAGAATATCCTTTGTGACACAACCCCTTTAAAAGGGTTTTACTAAGTGTTAAACTCACCCCCTTATCTCGAGGAACTGATTGATGGGGTCCAACCGTTGGGACCCCCAATGATTACAAGAACCGAGGTCCTGTGTACTCTTGTATAAATGAAGTGGTAGTTGAGCATCCGTGCTGCCGCTACATTTATCTAGCCCCGTACCTACCTCCAGCAGTCCTATGGAGATAAATGGAACAGCAGCGCACATGCTCAACCTCCACTCCATTAACAGGGGGACAACGGGACCCCAAGTTTCAAAATTCCCAGCGGTTGAACCTCCACCGATCAAACTATAATCTCCAATCCTGTGGACAGGCAATGTGTTTTAAACTTGGCACAAACCCTTTAATGTCTGTAGGTCGTGGTAGTGCCTGTGATGTTTCAAAAAACTTTTGATGTCATAGCGACATATCAAAGGTTTTGATTGGTGAGGGTCCGAGTGCTGAAACACCCGCCGATCCCTAGAACGAGGAACAAATGCACATATTGCACTCTCCTTAATGCAGGAGACAGAACGGAGACAGTCCCATAGACGTTCTATTGAGTTTGACTTGCATCTTCTCCTTCAGACAGTAGAGAGAGACAGTGTGCTATGTGAGTGCTTCTCTCTCCTCGCTCTAGGGATCGGTGGAGGTCGCAGCACTCAGACTCCCACCAATCAAAACCTTTGATATGTCGCTATCATGCATTAAATGTTTTGTGAAACTCAGTGACCCTTTAAGTCAGGCATCCTCAATCTGCGGACCTTCAGCTGTTGCAAAACTACAATTCCCAGCATGCCCGAACAGCCTACAGCTATCAGCCTACAGCAGGGCATTGTGGTAGTTGTAGTTTTACAACAGCTGGAGGGCCGCAGTTTGAGGATGCCTGCTTTAGATCAAAGGGCTTAGCCTATCCTGCACTTTGGTGGCATAGCGCTAGGATATGATACCATTGTCCCATAGGTGCAGGTCCCACCCCTGCAATCTGCAACTATCTCTAGAATGGGGCCCCCCAAAGCGAAGGAGTGCGCATCACGCATGAGTGGCATGCTCTCCATTCACTTCTATGGGAGTTCCGGATCTAATCCAAACGGCTATTAGGCTAGGCAACCCCTTTACCCCTGGTTCACACTTGAGCGTATTTGATACACGCGTTTAACGCGCGTTTTTGTAGGACGTTTTCGGGGCGTATTACAGCGCTTTTTTGGAAATAGGAAACGCGTGTGGTACGCGCGTTCTTGCGATTGACCACAGAGGCGTCCAATGAAAAACAGAGGTGTTTATGTACAGAACGCGCGTCAATACGCCCCAAAGAAGCTCCTGTACTTCTTTGGGCGTAGGGCGTTTTACAGCGCGTTCGTACGCGCTGTAAAACGCGCAGGTGAGAACCATGCCCATAGGGAAACATGTTTTTTTTGCCTGTTGAGCATTTTACAGCGCATAGGAACGCGCTGTAAAACGCTCAGCTGTGAACCAGGCCTTTATCCTGACTGTCGAGATTATATTCAGCTGAGATAGCCCTACGAGGCATTGGGCCTGGGGTAACAGTGAATTTCCTGGGGACAGACTCACTTTAAAGGAATTCTGCCGTGCTGAGACAAGACATACACAATTTCTTGTTCCGGGCTATATGGACTGACATACCGGTACTCTCTACAGAGGAGAGGATAAATGAGACGCTTGTAGGAGTCTTCTACAGAGCTGTGCAGGATTTTCATGAACTCAGGTCTTGCAAATTGCTTTGGTCTCCACCTAAAAAAAACACACCGAAAGATGAACATTAATGATGGTTATTGGTAAGTGCTCTGAAGAGTACTGCACATTGCTAAAAGATGCTCCCAAAAATACAGGCAAGTGGGCACCTAGGTCTGCCATGCTTGGTGTCACCCAGCTTTAACAAAATGTATATAAACACATGTAATGCAAAAAACACTTAAAGAAGCACTCCAACAAAAATCTTTATTCTCTGGCCCATTAGAAAGGTACATTATGTAAACTGTAGAGAAGGTAAACTTATAACCGGTGACTATTTGTGAGTTATAACCTCTCTTCTGATCCTCAGCTGCGTCATGTGACCAACACTCTGCCTCTCCAACTGACACAGGATAGGAAGTGGTTTACTTCTCTGTTCATTCCTATGAGACTGATATTAAGGCTCCCGTAGAAACTGGCTTCCTGTCCACACATAAGATGCTGTGTTATTTGGAAAGTCAGAGTGCTGGTCACATGACACCGCCAAGGATCAGAAGGGAGGTTATAACTCACAAATACAGTCACTGGTAAGAAAATTACCTTCACCACAGGTTACATTGCGTACCTTTCTAACAGGTCAGAGAAGAAAATAAAAAAAAATGGTGTGAGTGCTTGTTTAAAGGGATGGTTCACTGCATACTGACCTATGTGTGCAAGGACTGGAACTGTGTAAACTCCCATGGCGTGAGCTCCCTCTAGTGGCAGCTATAGCTGGACAGATTTTGAACATCTAAGGCTACTTTCACACTCGTGTTTTGGCTTTCCGTTTGTGAGATCCGTTCAGGGCTCTCACAAGCGGTCCAAAACGGATCAGTTTGCATTCTAATGCATTCTGAATAGAAAAGGATCCGCTCAAAATGCATCAGTTTGCCTCAGTTCCGTCTTCATTCCGCTTTGGAGCGTTTTGGTATTCGTCTGATGAAACAGAGCCAAACGGATCAGTCCTGACACACAATGTAAGTCAATGGGGACGGATCCATTTTCACTGACACAATCTGGCACAATAGAAAACGGATCCGTCCTCCATTGACTTTCAATGGTGTTCAAGACGGTTCCGTCTTGGCTATGTTCTGAACGGATGCAGACGATTGTATTATCTGAACGGATCTGTCCATGACGGATCCGCACAAAACCCGAGTGTGAAAGTAGTCTAACTGTGTGACAAGGGTTTTGGAGCGTTGCATCAATAAAAAATGAGCTCCAATCTTGATACAGAATTATGAATCTACTGTATGTAGATTAAAGGGGGGGTTTACACAAACAATCCACAGTATACGGCATAAGTGTCAAAATGGGGGTCCAATCACTAGGACCCCCACCCATCATGCATGTCTACTGTCACTCAACTCTATTCGACTATGGGACCGCTGGAGATGGTCAGGCTCTGTACCCAGCAATCTCAGACAGTCCAATACAACTGAACGAAGCAACAGCAGACCTGTTCTATTCAAACAAAGGACCCCCCATTTTCGTGATCGGCCGGGGTGACACTGTTCGGATCCCCACTAATCAGACACTTATGCTCTAACATGTAAATGCATACTGTTTTGTGAAAAAATTCCTTTAAATAATGTTATAGATACATATGCTTTCCTTACCTAGACCCATTCATTATATTATTAAATAATATTAAATGTTAACTGTTAAACCTACAGACATCCAGAGATATTAACCCATAAGCAGCCTCCCGAAGCACCATGGGTAATAGATAGCAATATTATAAACAAGTCATACTCACCTTAACGATCCCTTTCCAGTGCTCCCAGTCCTCCACCAGTCTCTACACACACAAAATGACTGCTCGGCGGTGTCCTGTCTCAGCCAGTGATTGGCTGGGCAGTCATTTGCTGTGTGTCAAGTAAAAGCAGGAGGTAGGGATCAAGTGGGAAAAATCGGAATGGGAGCAGTGTGGCATCAGTAAAGTGATTATGACATTATACCATTGTGGGCTTTTATAAAAATGTAATCACTTTACAGATCCCCTGCTGCCCCATTTCCAATGCCTCTTGACCCCCTACCAGTCTCTACTTACTGGTTACCCACCGCAGCCAGTGACTGATCTCAGTGGTCACCCACAGCAGCCAGTGACTGATCTCAGTGGTCACCCACCGCAGCCAGTGACTGATCTCAGTGGTCACCCACCGCAGCCAGTGACTGATCTCAGTGGTCACCCACCGCAGCCAGTGACTGATCTCAGTGGTCACCCACAGCAGCCAGTGACTGATCTCAGTGGTCACCCACCGCAGCCAGTGACTGATCTCAGTGGTCACCCACCGCAGCCAGTGACTGATCTCAGTGGTCACCCACCGCAGCCAGTGACTGATCTCAGTGGTCAACCACCGCAGCCAGTGACTGATCTCAGTGGTCACCCACCGCAGCCAGTGACTGATCTCAGTGGTCACCCACCGCAGCCAGTGACTGATCTCAGTGGTCACCCACCGCAGCCAGTGACTGATCTCAGTGGTCACCCACCGCAGCCAGTGACTGATCTCAGTGGTCACCCACCGCAGCCAGTGACTGATCTCAGTGGTCACCCACCGCAGCCAGTGACTGATCTCAGTGGTCACCCACCGCAGCCAGTGACTGATCTCAGTGGTCACCCACCGCAGCCAGTGATCAGCTGAGCCTCCAATTTCCTGTGTGTCAAAAAGGACTAGAAAGTAGAGATCAGCAGTGGAACGGGAAACTTTGTAGGAGGAGCAGCAGGGTTTGTAAACAGATTATAACATTTTATTATATTACACTGTTTTGAGTTGGATTAACCCTTTAAAATCTTGAATTTGTCACTTGAGTGTCCATAACATGAACTGGACAGATTTTATGACATTATAGGCACCGTCTACCAATAATCTAACCCAGTTAAAATGTTAGATAGATATGTAAATAGACAAATAGACAGATAGCTATTAGATAAATAAATAGATAAGTAGATATATACTGTAGATGATAGATAGATACATAGATACTGTATATGATAGATATGAAATAGATACTGTAGATGACAGATACATAGATAGATACTGTAGAAGATAGAAGTGAAAAATAGCCAGCAGCACTCCAAATCAATTCAAAAGTTGATGATTTATTGGACCCAAAATCAGGCGACGTTTCAACAGCTTGTTGCTGTCTTTATCAAGCACAGTGCACATGTGTTACAGACACACTTTAAATAAGGGCATCAATCAAAAATAGATTATCAATTGAACATAATACAGTGAATGTACAGTGAACGAACAATACATGTGATCATAGAAAATACATATAACAAATTGGCCTCATTTGGCAAAAATAATACATCAGACTAAAACAACATTAATTCCACATATCGTGATTTATATGGAATATAACATAATAAGTGTCAGTGATTACCCTAATAAGGTGAATTAAAAAACTCACTGTCAGGTGGGCAGCTGCATGGTTGGCGTTGAACATGCTCCTTGGCGTCCCCATACACGATTTGCGCATGCGCGAAAATACTATACGTAATTAGCGCATGCGCGAAAATCTCGTGATTAGCGCATGCGCGAAAATACTATACGTAATTAGCGCATGCGCGAAAATATCAAATCTCGCGATTCCACCGTTTTCGAGCGGCTGGCTAACACCCACCTTCTCTACTCTGCAGGATCCGTATCCCTTTCTGTAGGTCAAATGCACGTGTGTTTCTGCATTTGAATCATTATCCTGAATCAAGTATATTTTTTTATGAGAATCGCTAAAATTTTCTCTCTTTGTTTTTAGATTCATTTTGACCTCACTGCCTTGGCGGAGGCACTGCATGATGTGACGTTCATCCTGGTTCCAGTTGGCTCCCCAATATCTATTTATTCTATTCAACCAATATATGCCTGGTTCAGTGCTTTACTATTTGTGCGGAATTTGTTGTACATTGTTCTGGATGCCCCCGTATACCATTCATATAGAAAAATTTGATCCGTTTGACCATGGTACCTGCATTATTATGGTTGTTCTTCCCTTTTTTTCCTTGAATTGAATGCTTATATTCATTTATGGGTATCAATGTTGCTACTTTTTGAGAGAATAGTGGCGTTCCGTGGGGATCCCCCTGCGATGTAGGTTTGTTTTCCCATTTTTTACGCCGATATCTCATTATTATGAATTGTCAATCAATATGTGACATTCATATACAAATCAAGTAAAACATTTTTTATAGTTTAGATTTTGGATCTTTGAGGCACTGTGCCCGACTACCATACGTGCTTTGACATGTGGGTGGCCGTGCGGCATTGCCCTAGGACCCAATTCATTTATAGTATCGGGTTCCATGGACTAGCAGCTCTATTGAGATCACTTTGATCATGTGATATGTGTTGGGTGGCACCCATTACTGCTCTGACATGCGCACAATGCATTTGATCCAGTTTCGCCCATCTTAGTTGTGGGTGTTAGCCAGCCGCTCGAAAACGGTGGAATCGCGAGATTTGATATTTTCGCGCATGCGCTAATTACGTGTATTTTCGCGCATGCGCTAATCACGAGATTTTCGCGCATGCGCTAATTACGTATAGTATTTTCGCGCATGCGCAAATCGTGTATGGGGACGCCAAGGAGCATGTTCAACGCCAACCATGCAGCTGCCCACCTGACAGTGAGTTTTTTAATTCACCTTATTCGGGTAATCACTGACACTTATTATGTTATATTCCATATAAATCACGATATGTGGAATTAATGTTGTTTTAGTCTGATGTATTATTTTTGCCAAATGAGGCCAATTTGTTATATGTATTTTCTATGATCACATGTATTGTTCGTTCACTGTACATTCACTGTATTATGTTCAATTGATAATCTATTTTTGATTGATGCCCTTATTTAAAGTGTGTCTGTAACACATGTGCACTGTGCTTGATAAAGACAGCAACAAGCTGTTGAAACGTCGCCTGATTTTGGGTCCAATAAATCATCAACTTTTGAATTGATTTGGAGTGCTGCTGGCTATTTTTCACTTCTAGTACATTGGACCAAGGTGCTGGTCCACACTGGCCGGACGTGCACCCCCTGCTTATACAGTGTGCTGCTTCCTCACTTTCTTCATACTGTAGAAGATAGATACATACAGTGCTGCCCATAATTATTCATACCACTGGCAAATTTTGACTTAAAGGGAACTTGTCATGTGGATATTTGATTATAATCTAACTAATTATATACAATCATTAACTACTAAAAAGTGCCTTAGATGTATTCACTTACTGGTGTGACAGATGGGTACCTCATAATATACACACAAAGATGCTGCATGCAAATGAGCTGATTTGAGTCCAGCGTGATGTCATTGAGTCCAGTGTATTTTTAATTCAGAGCTATAGCCACTCCCCTTCCTACCTGCTGCTGGTTCATATGGGAAAAAAACTGTCATTCAGCAGCAGGTGGGCGGGGAGAGTCAGGAGCTCATGAATATTCATGACTCATCATTATCAGCTGGAGCTTTTCAATACAAGATGTTGGCAGATTGACTGGGTCAATTAAAGAAAGTGAGCCAGCATTTTGCTAAGAGAATCAGTCACTTATTTATGTTGCCCCTAGTTAGGACACCATAAAACTGGTGACAGGTTCCCTTTAAAGTTACTTTTATTCAACCAGCAAGTAATTTTTTGACGGGAAATGACATAGGTCTCTCCCAAAAGATAATAAGACGATGTACAAGAGGCATTATTGTGGAAAAAAAAAAAATTCTCAGCTTTTATTTACATTTGAGCGAAAAGTGTCCAGTCCAAAATTATTCGTACCCGTCTCAATAATCAATAGAAAAGCCTTTATTGGCTATTACAGCAATCAAACGCTTCCTATAATTGCAGACCAGCTTTTTGCATGTCTCCACAGGTATTTTTGCCCATTCATCTTTAGCAATGAGCTCCAAATCTTTCAAGTTGGAGGGTCTTCTTGCCATCACCCTGATCTTTAGCTCCCTCCACAGATTCTCAATTGGATTCAAGTCTGGACTCTGGCTGGGCCACTCCAAAACGTTAATGTTGTTGTCTGCTAACCATTTCTTCACCACTTTTGCTGTGTGTTTTGGGTCATTGTCATGCTGAAATGTCCACTGGTGCCCAAGGCCAAGTTTCTCTGCAGACGGCCTGATGTTGTCGGTGAGAATCCTCATGTATTGCTCTTTTTTCATGGTGTCGTTTACTGTGATTAGGTTCCCTGGTCCATTGGCTGAAAACCCCCCCCCCCCCAAAGCATTAGGTTCCCACCACCATGTTTGACAGTGGGGATGGTGTTCTCTGGGTTGAAGGCTTCTCCTTTTTTACGCCAAATGAAGGAAACATCATTGTGACATAACACAGAATACCAGAAGTCTTCTTCTTTGTCCAGATGAGCTTTTGCAAAGGCCAAGCGAGCTTTTGTGTGCCTTATCTGGAGAAGTGGCGCCCTCCTTGGTCTGCATTGTGCAGTGTCCGTTGGATTGTCTGCCTTGAGACATTGCCACCAGCAGAGCCCAGATTCACCAGGATGGCCTTGGTGGTGATCCTTGGACTCTTTTTCACCTCTCTAACTATCCTCCTGGCCAGCACAGGTGTCACTTTTGGCTTCCGACCACGTCCTCTGAGATTTTCCACAGTGGGGAACATCTTGTATTTTTTAATAATACTTTGCACTGTAGCCACTGGAACTTGAAAACATTTAGAAATGGCCTTGTAGCCCTTTCCTGACTTGTGAGCAGCCACAATGCGCAGCCGCAGGTCCTCACTGAGCTCCTTTGTCTTAGCCATGACTGTCCACAAACCAACTGCAGAGAGCTGCTGTTTTTCACCCTGTTGAGTTGATTAAAACAGCTGTTCCCAATTAATCAGGGTAATTAGGATGCTTTAGAACAGCTTGGACTATTTGGAATGGTATAGAACTTTTGATTTTCCCACAGACTGTGACAGTTTGCTAAGGGTATGAATAATTTTGGGCAGCACTGTAGATAGATAGACAGATACTGTAGAAGATGGATATAAAGATAGATGCTGTAGATGATAGATACATAGATAGATATGAGATATATACTGTAGATGATAAATAGATACATAGGCAGATACTGTAGAAGATAGATACATAGATAGATAGATAGATAGATAGATAGATAGATAGATATGAGATAGATACTGTAGATGATAGATACATACATAGGCAGATACTGTAGAAGATAGATAGATAGATAGATAGATAGATAGATATGAGATAGATACTGTAGATGATAGATACATAGGCAGATACTGTAGATGATAGATACATAGGCAGATACTGTAGATGATAGATACATAGGCAGATACTGTAGATGATAGATAGATAGATAGATAGATAGATAGATAGATAGATAGATAGATATGAGATAGATTTTCTCTACACAAAAATAATTCAGAATTCAGACATCTGCGGAGAATTTTCTTCCCTCAGACCCCAACACATATGACATTGCCACAAAACACATGCAGCAAAATCAGTCAATCTCCTAAAACCCTGGCGATTCCAGCAGATAATATTAACGTAACCCGGGAGTAATCGGCTTGGACAGTGAAGAAGCAGCAGGAGCTGAAGAAAAGTAATTCTGGGAGAATGTATACAGACCTTTCATTCACACACCACCTACAGAAAGCATCCTTCACCCTGTCAGGAACGGTGACCTTTGCTGTCAGGACTTTCAGATTTTCCCCACGGTTAATGGCCAGAATCTGAGCACAAACATAAATGGCAAAGACAGATGACACACAAATACCCAAAAGATAAACCTATCAAGTCAGTCTGTGACATTCTCCGGGAGCTCTCCTGGGTCACAGTCATATTGATAAGAATGATATCAACATACGGAGAAGACAACATTATAATAATCTTATTAAAGAGCAAAATACAATATTACAATAACTGTAATAACCAGTATAAAAAAACATTGAATGAAATATGTATTTTCTATAAAAGTATTAGCAGTAATTAGTATGATAACAGGGACATTGCTAACACACCCGTCCACTCTCTGACATGTTTTTGCCGGCCACATCGTAACCCTGTACCCCTCAGCTGGGAATTACGGGCAAGTTTGCAAGATCCTTATTTCCAGCCTTAGATTCCGCAGAGAGAGAGACTTTGGAGAGATAGGGGAAAGGAGTACTACAACCCCCATACTTGCTGACATCCATACATCGCTATCTGGGAAGATTTACACTGTGAATTGTTTGGAACTGTGTTAGATCCCGTTAGATGTACTACAACCCCCATTCTGCGCAAACATCAGGGTGTGCCCAGAGGGAAGATAGGGTGCATCACTGCCTTGCCCCCTGGAGATCATCGGTGTGAGGACTGCCATTGTAATTTATGTGAATGACTGATGCAGCCAGAGCAACTACCACTCAAATCCTCCACTCCTCTTGGAGTTGCGGCACAAAAAGTTGATTGTAGAGATTGACAACCAAACAGGCTAAATTAAGGGCGGAATGAAAACGCTCTACGAAAAAGCCATGGAATAGAAAGATGGTGGCCAGAGTAACCGGAGACCCTGAGGGCACAAAGAAACAATGGTCCGACACATCTGACTAGAGATACAGTAAGACATCAAACTAAGGGCGGTAAGGCGTGGGGAAAGCCTGCGAGTCCAAGGTTGCTCTAGAGAACTGGCGCCTTATGGGTTATCGAATGAACAAGACTGGGGCGGTCACCCTGTAGCTCACGCTCCAGATACCATGTGCTGTACCTGAAGAGGTTTTTCACTTTAGTCTTAATATGGTCAGGCACAATGCCTATAAAGCGCGCTCATTTTGAAAAAAATAATAATATTTTTTTAAACAATATTTTTTTTTAAATGGAATAGAAAATTTGATTTTTTTTAAAAAAAAGTCCTTGTGGATCTATCTATTTCTGCACAACGGCATTGCGTGCTGCCAGGGAGATCTTATGAAGAAACTTCTGGGCCCGGGATGGTATTGTTTAGGATCTACCCAAATGAACAAAGGCCAAATGGCATTGAAGGGATCCGTGTCAGTCTTACACAGTCCGGGGGTAACAGGGAGAGGCCATTGATATCAGATCGGAGGGGGTCTGACACCTCGCACCGCCAATGATTACCGTAGTTCTTCCAAAGTGGCTCCAGGACACCAGAACTCCACAGCTCCCTCCATTGCGCAGTGGACAGGGCTGGTCACTGCACCTAAAGTGATGGAGAGCAGCGCTGCGGTAACCAGCACCATCCACCGGAGCTGTGCACTTCTGCCGACGGAGCTACTTTGGAATTGATCGGCGGGGGTGCAAGGTGTCAGACCCCCTATGATCTGATAGGCCATCAGTATACAAACCCTGGACGACCCCTTTAAATGATGGACGTAATGTACGGTAACTTCTGGATTTGTCCTATTTTTTTAGCTAATTTCTTTGCGTTTTCCTCTCTATTTGCTTATGGTCTTATACAAAGAAGCCTCTGTAAGGAAAACACACACTTTACTGAAGAGAGAATATTGGTGGTGACACTTACTTACGAAAACAGATTTCTATAAATGAGGAGCGGAGTGGTTTTGGCCGCCATCATAAATGAAAATATTAACAACTAAATGTGAGGTAATCAGGGCTCTCGCACGTTCCCATCAGTGAGATTTCTGACCAATTAGGGATAACATCTATAAACGGCCTGAAGTGAAAAGGTTCTTGTACGCGGCGCGCGTGAAATATGGGAGAAGAAAACCCCTGGCTGAAGGAAGGCCCTTACCGAGGCTTAACGCTGCGGCCGGGAGAACACGGAACATTTATAATCGGGTTTAAGAGGTAAATAATCTCCAAGAGCTCCTTCATTTAGAAATGTTCTGTGTCCACACGGAGAAGAGAAAAGGGACACGTTCACGGGGAGGGAAATGTAACACATGAAGAACCAACACTACCTGCCGGTGGATGGACAGATGCATAATTATGTGTTATCACTTATTATGAACATATTGTTTATTAAAAAATCTGATTTAAAAAAAATACATTTCAGATTAAAAAAGGGAATCTGTCACCAGTGACCTCCCTATCTGTCTGCATAGACACATAGCTGTGGTTTACCTGACTACAAGACTGATTTTCTTTTCTGAATATAAGGCTCCGTTCCCGAGTTATGATACATTTTCTATGTATGCAAATTTGGCCTTGGTGCAATGGGGGCGTCACCATTGCTCTTGTTGCACCCAACCTCAACTCCTTTCTCTGACCCACCCCTCCCTTGCTGCTTTGATTGACAGGGCCAAGCAGTGGAAAAGAAGCCAGGGTGGGACTGGCCACAGAAAGGAGTGGAGCTTAGGTGCAACGAGAGCAATGGTGACCCCCGCATTGCACCAAGGGCAAAAAAATAAAAGCGTTTAATCAGGTGAACCACATCTATGTGTCTAATGTGTGTAATAATCAATCATCTACTGATCCATCTAGTTATGCATCTACCTATCCACCAATCCTACCTACCTACTTATCCATCTATCTCCTATCCATCAATCATCTACTCACCTACCTCTCTGTCTATCTTATACATCCATCCATTTAAAGGGGTTAACCAACACCTATAATGACACCCCAATGCCCGCGTCACTCCTGCTGCATCTCCCTGTCACTTGGATCAAAACATCCAGCAATGGGGGAGGAGGGTGACCAGCCAATAGCAGACCGCGACGAGAACGAGCCTCCCTAGCATCATGCGTGACGCTAAGGAGGCCCATCGCGGTCTGCTATTGGCTATTGTTGATCTAAGCGACAGGGAGATGCAGCGGCTGCATGGCATCAGAAGCCACGCGGGTGTTGGGGAGCGGGGTAAAGATAATCTATATGAGGTGCCTGGGCATGGGGGGGTCATAATAGTGGTCATATAACCCATTTAACTATCTATCCACCGATCCATTGCTCTATCCACCCATTTACCTTCCTATCCTTTATCTATTTATCTATCTATCTCATATCTATCCATCTATCATCTACTCACCTACCTGTCTGTCTATCTTCTATCCATCTATCTACCTACCCTCCAATCCATCCATCTATCTACCTATCCATCTACCTATCTCATGTCTATCTATCTCATATCTATCTATCCACCTACTTATCTATCTAAATAAAAAAAGGCTCCATTAACTTTCCCTAAATTCTCACTTCCTTTAAAAAACACGTTAATGATTGAGAACAGAGCTGTGGAGGCGATTACAGCCCCAGCTCGAGCTCTCTGGCGGGCCCTGCTGGTGACGCTGCGGCGGTACACATAGGCCCAGAGCACTGTCACGCTCCACCATGCTCTGTCAATCAAGATGTTTAATTCAATCACTGGCGAACTCAGACATGTCACATATGTTAAATGCAACATTTTAAACCTCCTCGGGACATAGTAACAATTTATATTCCTCAACTTTACAGTGCGAGTGACAGACTAAGTCTGACATATCACTAAACAAGAAAGTTAGTAAGAAAAATCTCTTCTGAAATTCTTCAGAGCGTGCTACCAGCATTTCCAGGCCCAACGTTTTCAGGGAAAGACTAGAAATGTGATATGTACATCTGGAGTATTCCTATATAGCTGTGTGTGTATAAATACGGTATGCGCATATACATTACATACATGGAAATGGTTAATAAAATTATTTACATGCAAAAAAGGCTGCATAGTCTGTCTTTGTATTATTTCTGGTTTTTTTTTATTATACTTTTTATATACCGTTTATTTCATTTTACAGGTAGGCAGAGCATGGTAGGCAGGGTATCCAAGGTCCAGTGGTGCAGTAACATCCAATCAGAGGTGGGTTATTAACCCATGAACAAACAGCATCATCTCAGTCCTATCACAGGACATAGCTAGCTAGAGCCAAGTAATGTGAGCGGCACAGCGATTAATAGTTGTGGTGTGCCAGCGGCTGCGGAGGTGATCCAACATCCAGATAAATAATTTTTACTCCCAAAAAGTAAATTAAAAATAGTGTTCTTTAATCACCAAACAGCGGCGTTTCAGTCCTCTTACTGGCACTCACTGCTTTAGAAAAGTCCCAGTAAGAGCCGTTTGGTGATTAAAGAACACTATTTTTGGTTCAATAAGATTTTATTATTATTATCTCTTTCAATCATAAAAGAACATCACACATTGCAGTAAACATACAAGAACACTATTTTTAATTTACTTTTTTGGGAGTGCCAAGGAATTTTTCAAAATTAGATAGAAAGATATATGATAGATAGATAGATAGATAGATAGATAGATAGATAGATAGATAGATATGAGATAGATAATAGATAGATAGATAATAGATAGATAGATAGATATGAGATAGATAATAGATATGAGATAGATAGATATGAGATTGATAGATAGATAGATAGATAGATATAGATAGATAGATAGATAGATAGATAGATAGATATGAGATTGATAGATAGATAGATAGATAGATAGATAGATAGATATGAGATACATAGATATGAGATAGATAATAGATAGATAGATAGATATGAGATAGATATGAGATAGATAATAGATATGAGATAGATAGATAGATAGATAGATAGATAGATAGATAGATAGATAGGAGATAGATAGATAGGAGATAGATAGATAGGAGATAGATAGATAGATAGATAGATAGATAATAGATAGATAGGTAGATAGATATGAGATTGATAATAGATAGATAGATAATAGATAGATAGATAGATAGATAGATAGATAGATAGATAGATAGATATGAGATAGATAGATAGATATGAGATAGATAGATAGATATGAGATAGATAATAGATAGATAGATAGATAGATAGATAGATAGATAGATAGATATGAGATAGATAGATAGATATGAGATAGATAGATATTAGATTGATAGATAGATAGATATGAGATAGATAGATAGATAGATAGATAGATAGATAGATAGATAGATAGATAGATAATAGATATATATGAGATTGATAGATAGATAGATATGAGATACATAGATATGAGATAGATAATAGATAGATAGATAGATAGATAGATAGATAGATAGATATGAGATAGATATGAGATAGATAATAGATATGAGATAGATAGATAGATAGATAGATGATAGATAGATAGATAGATATGAGATAGATAATAGATATGAGAGAGATAGATAGATAGATAGATAGATAGATAGATAGATAGATAGATGAGATAGATAGATAGATATGAGATAGATAATAGATAGATAGATAGATAGATAATAGATAGATAGATAGATAGATATGAGATTGATAATAGATATGAGATAATAGATAGATAGATATGAGATTGATAGACAGACAGATAGATAGATATGAGATAGATAGATAGATAGATAGATAGATAGATAGATAGATAGGAGATAGATAGATAGATATTAGATAGATAGATAGATAGATAGATAGATAGATAGATATGAGATAGATAGATAGATAGATAGATAGATATTAGATAGATGGATAGATAGACAGACAGATAGATAGATAGATAGATAGATAGATAGATAGATAGGAGATAGATAGATAGATAGATAGATAGACAGACAGACAGATGGATAGATATGAGAGAGAGATATAGACAGACAGACAGCGCACCACTTCAGGTCAGACTACTACAAGTGCTGAGGATACATAGCAGAACAAGGCTATAAAACATCCACAGCAGTAAAAATTTACAGCGAGTATTTTCCTGCTACATAAAAAACATTTTTTGATTCCAGATACAATAGGTTTCTTCTTGTCTAAACAATTTAAAAACATTAAAGGCATAAACATGCTGCAGACATTGATGTGAAAATAACTGACATTAATAGGACATAGAAAAAGCACTAACAGAAAAAAACTACTACACAACTAAAAGATAGCTCAAGATAAATCAATTAAAATATTTTTAGTTTTTTTTGTACAGTAATGATTTTTTTGCAGTGTATGTAAAAGATCCGCCATTAGAATCTGAACCGCTTTGCTCCTTAAAATTAAATCTAATCAGAATTTCTAATACTGAGGTCATGTCTGAGGTGAGCAGTCTGAGGAAAACAGCTCCTTACTATAAGCTAATACCGCAAACTAATGAGTCAATACTATTAACACCTGCACATTAAATGTATTTCAGTTGGCAGCGTTCCCAGAAAAAAAGGTGAAATGTAATATAGCGAGGTCGAGAGAGAAAAAATGCGTTCTGAAGGGTAATTAGAAAGCTCTCTTTTGTGCCGCTCTCAGACTAAAATGTTTGCCACTGCAACCAAACCTAATGCTTTAAGCCAAGCAACTTGGCACCTACTTGAAAGATGATGGGTCTTGACACCAGAAACACTTGACTATGCCAGCGAGGAGAGAAGCGAGGACAGGGAGGGCGACCGGGTATTAAGACAGGGTCAGATATAAAGCACAAGGAATTCAGAGTCCATTTCAATGTCTGGAAGAGACAGCCACTATGTCCCAAAGGTCTCATCTGTCAATGCTATAGAGGCGGCTGCAATTTAACCCTTCCTTTTAATGTCTGGACATCCTGGCATAAATGAGGGTTTGTGTCTGTCAGTGCCTTGAAAAAGTATTCATACCCTTTGAACGTTTCCACATTTTTTTCACGTTACACCCATAAACTTAAATATATTTTATTGGGATTTTATGTGATAGACCAAAGTAGTATGTGTGAAGAGAAAAGAAAATAATAAATGGTTTTTAAACCTTTTAATAAATAAAAATCTGAAAAGTGTGGCGTGTATTTGTACTCAGCCCCCTGTACTCTGATACCCCTAAATAAAATCTAGTGTGACCAAGTGCCTTCAGAAGTCACCTAATTAGTAAACAGAGTCCACCTGTGTGTAATATTTATTAGAGAACATTAGTGATCACACAGCATCAGGAAAACCAAGGAACACACCAGACAGGTCAGGGATAAAGATGTGGAAAAGAGTAAAGCAGGGTTAGGTTCTAAAAAAAAAAAAAATATGCCAAGCTCTGAACATCTTATGGAGCACTGTTCAATTCATTATCAGAAAATGGAAGGAGTACGGCACAACTGCAAACCTACCAAAACATGGCCGTCCACCTAAACCGACAGCCCAAACAAGGAGAGTACTAATGAGAGAAGCAGCCAAGAGCCCCATGGTCATGGTCACCCTGGAGGAGCTGTAGAGATCCACAGCTCAGGTGGGAGAATCTGTCCACAGGACAACTAATATTCGTGTACTCCACAAATCTGGCCTTTATGGAAGCGTGGCAAGAAGAAAGACATTTTTGAAAGTAAGCCATAAGATGTCTCGTTTGCAGTTTTCCACAAGCCATGCAGGGGACACAGCAAACATGTGGAAGAAGGTGCTCTGGTTAGATGAGACCAAAGTTGAACTTTTTGGCCTGAATGAAAAACTAAAACTGCACATCACTCTAAACACACCATCCCCATCATGCTGTGGGATGCTTTTCTTCAGCAGGGGCAGGGAAGCTGGTCAGAGTTGAAGGAAAAGACGGATGGAGCTAAATTCAGAGCATCCTGGAGGAAAACCTGGTAGAGGCTGCAAAAGACTTGAGTCTGGGGCGGAGGTTCACTTATCAGCAGGACAAGGACCTTAAATATACAGCTAGAGCTACAATGGAATGGTTTAGATCAAGGTATAATCATGTGTTAGACTGGTCCAGTCAAAATCGAGACCTAAATCCCATTGAGAATCTGCGGCAAGACTTGAAAATTGCTGTTCACAGACGCTCTCCATGAGCTATTTCGCAAAGAATGGGCAAAAATGTTAGCCTCTAGATGTGCAAAGCTGGTGGAGACCTACCCCAAAAGACTTGCAGCTGTAACTGCAGAGAAAGGTGGTCCTACAAAGTCCTGAATCATGGGGGGCAGAATACAAATGCACGCCACACTTTTTTTATTTATTATAAATTTTGAAAAACATGTATCATTTTCTTCACTTCACACATACTCGCTACTTTGTGTTGGTCTAACACATAAAATCCCAATAAAATACATTTAAGTTTGTGGGTGTAAGGTGAAAAAAGGTGAAAAAGTGCAAGGGGTATGAATGCTTTTTCAAGGCACTGTACATCACAGGGGTCCTTGCAAGCTTCACACTGTGACGTTTAACGTGTAGGTTATTAAAAACAGGTGCACATCAACACATATGTGACAGACCAGTGAAATCGGTGCATTTCCACCATGTAACCTAATCCCTCTGGTTGGTTGCCATCTTGTATGTAGCACTTCCTGTTGCTATATCCAACCAAACCCATGATGCACTTCTCCTTCCTCTGCCATAGATCCAGCATCTCCCCTAGCAACCCTCAGCTACTTTATAGCTTCTCCCACCCAGTTACATAGACACTCCCCTATCACTGCCCCCTAGAAGTGACATCACAGGAAATAAGAAAAAGCTGCATGGACATGGTCATGTGACCACAGCCCAGAAAAGGAGATAGAGGCAATAAAGGTAACAGAAATACATTACAAAATTACAGCGACCTTTATAAATTTTTAAAGGATGTTGATGCAAACTGCAAAACTTATTTAACCCCTTAAGGACCCATGACGTACATGTACGTCATCTCTGGCCGTGACTTAAGGACCAGAGAAGTACATGTACGTCATGGTGATCGGGCGGGAGCAGGAACTGCGCCGCCCGATCAGCGGCAGGGGTCCGGCAGTCACTGATAGCCGGACCCCTGCTGCATGCGCCAGCATCGGTGAAATCACTGATGTCGGCGCATTAACCCCTGCACAGCCACGGTCAGCGCTGTCTGCGGCACGTGTGATGTCCGTGCAGGAAGAAAACAGCCATCGGATCCCCACGCTGCTGTGACGGGGACCCAATGGCATGGAAGGCAGCACGATCCCTTCCTTAGGCATTGTGGCTGCCTTCCGTGACAGCCTGTGAGATCCAGCCCCCTGGATCTCACAGGAAGCAGGCTGTAAGTGTATTACATTCAGTAATACACTTACAGCCAATGCATCACAATACAGAAGTATTGTCATGCATCGTAAAGGGGATCAGACCCCCAGAAGTTGAGGTCCCAGAGTGGGACAAAAAAAATAAAGTTAAAAAAAGTTTAAAAAAAAATAGTTTTCCCCCCAAAAAATTTAAAGTTTCAAGTATCGACCGACGCTATAAAAATATCACATGACCTAACCCCTCAGGTGAACACCGTCAAAAAAATAAAATAAAAACTGTGCTAAATAAACCATTTGTTTGTCACCTTACATCACTCAAAATGCAACACCAAGCGATCAAAAAGGCGTATACCTCCCAAAATAGGGAGGAAAATTTTAGTTTCTAAAATGGGGTTGTTTTGGGGCGGTTTCTATTATGTAAGCCTCACAAAGTGACTTTAGACCTGAACTGGTCCTTAAAAAGTGGGTTTTGGAAATTTGGAAAGCCTTCTAACGTCCCCAAAAAATAAAATGGCATTCACAAAATGATCCAAACATGAAGTAGACATATGGGAAATGTAAAGTAATAACTATTTTTGGAGGTATTACTATCTATTATACAAGTAAAGAAATAGAAATTTGGAATGTGAAGGAGGGCGCACTGTGCATGCGCAGCCGCCCTCCATTCATTTTCTACGGGCCGGCGAAAATAGCCAAGCGCTGTCTCGGCTATTTCCGTCAGCCCCATAGAAATGAATGGGAGTGGGGGCCACGCATGCGCGGTACGCTCCCATTCACTTCTATGGGAAGCCGGCTTGGTGGTGGCCGGACCGGAGTCCTCCAGCCACCACCTTGCGGGGCTCCGTTCTCGATATAGGTGCGGGTCCTAGCATTGGGACCTGCACCTATAAGACAATGGGGGCAATATCCTAGCGATATGCCCCTATTGTCCATGATGAGACAACCCCTTTAAGGTGAAATATGGCAGGGTCCTTAAGGGGTTAATCCCCCTTGTACTCTGCTCCTCTCTGTTCCCATCTCCGCCCTTCACCTCTTTGGTCTCTCTCTTCTCCCACGTCTCTCTCTCTCTAGTTTACCTGTATCAGGGCATTGAATTTGGCATTTTTTTTATTAGGATATGTTCCCGGCACATATGCTGAATTTATTTTTTACCATTGATATCTATGGCAAAGGTATATTGTGGATAGGGAATAACTTAATCTAACTGGAGTACCCCTTTAAGGTGGCAATACACATGCAGAAGCTAAGGTGGCAATACATATTAGACTGGCCAACCATCTGATGTGTATAAGTATTTCCCTACTCTTCCTAAAAGCAGATGTTGGGGGAAAAGTAGGGTTGGACTCCTGGATTTCAACATGTCCAATCCTTCAATGGAGAGAGGTTGCCACTGCAGTCTCGCAGCAACTCAATCCCCTCTTCCTATATGCTGTCGGCCGAGCATGCATGTGTATGGGGAGCTTACAAGACATATCAGTCAGCCAACATTCCTCCAAGGTGGGGGCACCCAAAGTCAGAACGTCTCTTTCGCTATGAGCTGCAATCGTTTTCATTTTTGCTGTTCATACTGAAATTTCTTGTACAGAGCATTTTATATAGAGATGACAAACCCCGCAGTGAACGCTACTTATTTTTATGTCACGGCAATGAAGATAAAAATGAGAGGCTCCGTGTTCCCATACAGAGGTCTTCATGCAGCTAAAAAAAATCAATGACTTCATAAAAGTGCCTTGATCGCAACCAGAATTTCAGAAATAAAGTTTTTGTGTTATTAGTCATTGCTCCAGGGACTGGCACTAGGGCAGAAATGTGCTCGTAGACTGGTATCTTCAATACACTGGAAAGGTCAGGATATTGATTCATGTACAGGTCGGAAAAGGGCAAGGCTGGATCAGCAATAGTCTGGAGTAGTAGGAGATCAAGAAAAACGAAATATCAAGTATCACGGTGATCCTTTACAGCACAGCATGTAGCTACTCATTCCCTGTACCGTATGAATGGCTCGGGGATGGGGGACACAGTCCCGGCCTGTACATCGTATGCAGGAATCACTATCACACGCAGGAATCTGTCACGGGTAGAGTCAAGGGGAATCAGGATAGAGCGGAGGTGCACCCCCTGAGCTGCCACCCGGTCCCCTGTCCCTGCCTACTTGCACCACCCGCCCTAGGTGACGGAGCGCAACTGGGCGACAGTCCCTAACCTACTAAGTGCAAGCAGAGAGAAAGAGACAGCAGGGAAGAGGACAGCCCCTGAGAAGTAACAATAAGAGGACAAGAGGTAGAACAAAAACGGAAGGCGAAGCGGGTCAACTAGCCGAGGTCAGTCCAGGAGGTCACGTCAGAACAAGGGAAGAGGCAAAGACAAATCCATAAACAAGCCGGGGTCAAAATCCGAGAGGTACAGTCAAGGTACAGGGAGCAGGCAGAAGAGGTGTCAAGAGGCGGATCGAGGTTCAATTCCAGAGGTAGGATATGCCCCCATTGTCTGATAGGTGCGGGTCCCACCGCTGGGACTCGCACCTACAAAGAGAACGGAGCCGGGGAGAGTTGTGGCTGGCGCTAGGCGCAGCTCCCCGCCTCTCCCATTGAAGTGAATGGGAGCGCACCGCGCATGCGCGGCCACCGCTCCCAATCTTTTTAATGGGGCCGACGGAAATAGCCGAGCCAGTGCTCGGCTATTTTCGGCGGCTCCATAGAAATGAATGGAGGGCGTCTGCGAATGCGCAGTGTGCCCTCCTCAACTTTCTCCTCTCCGTTCTCCTTGTAGGTGCGGGTCCCCGAGGTGGGACCCGCACCTATCAGACAATGGGGGCATATCCTAGCGATATGCCCCCATTGTCTAAGATGGGATAACCCCTTTAATCATCCTGTGGGATCCAGCGCATGCGCAGATGAAGCCGGGCTCGATAAGCCTCACTTTACTACATATGCCCGGAGAGTACAAGTATTTTGCGTTATGAAATTCTGTTAACGGAATTTTAGGACGGAATGCAAAACTGAATCCTTTAAGAGGCATTCAGTTTTTCCGCATCCTAATACATATCTGATATTGATGACCTATCCTCAGGATAGGTTATCAACAGTAAAAGCCTGGACAACCCCTTTAACTTCCATTTTACCATGACATCCCTGTGCCCTAATGGGACAGATGAAAAGAGGTTCCAAAGATGAGACACTGCCTTTAACTCATCTCTACCTTACAAGAAAAACTCCCATCTAAAAACTGATCTACTATAAAGGTCTCAATGTCACCTCTGGGGGTTCCAGCGATCATATACAGGTTACATGTAATGGATGTATATCATGTCATAACCACTAGAAAATGTCAAGTTACTTCTCCTGACAGGTCTATTTTAGTGCATACTTGTATTCCCCGTGAAGTAACAATTGTGGGGCACCTTTTCTTATAACTCTGTATTGGGACATTCCTCTATTATTCCAGCTAGAAATGTATAAATAAATTAATAACTGGGTGTTACTATCGTCCTTGTCAAAGTGGTGTGTCCCTACACAGTGCGATACGGTCAGATCTGATAGGACAGTGTAGACATACCCCCTCCCAATTGGTAACTCCCCATTTTTAAATGACCCATACATTTCTAGAAGTGATACTAGAGGAATAGCACAATACAGAGTTTTAAATAAAAATACAAGTTTCAGAATGGTTATTTCATGCGGAATACAAGCATCTACTACAACAGACGGGTCCGGGGAGGCAAAAGGTCCACATTACAATGGAGAGCGTGTAAACATAAAGACGAAGGATGACATTTATCAGGACTGGGGTTTACTTCGCCGGTCTAAATTCCTCCTAGGCCACTGGAGGATGCGGCAAATTTATGTAGAGATGCACGACTCTCACAGATTTGGCGCCCTGCGATAGTCTAAAATCTCCGGCAGCCTCCAGGCAGTGAGGCGTGAATAAATATAAATGTGGCAGACCGGCAGCGACGTCCCCTCCCTGCCCTAGTCTCACCACTTCTGAAAAGTGGCATGAAGGAGGAAAAGTCACAGATTTTGGCGCAAATGTGGCGTGCAACAAAATCAGCGGCTTTATTACGCCGCTATTGTGGTGTAAATCACATCGTAAATGTCCCTCAAAGGCTTTACCTGGTGATGCTGGACTCGATTTATATTGCAAGTGAAGTTGTGATATAAATGGAATTTGTCGACGTCTTTCACGTTTCCTTCCTTTTCCTTTCCGGTTGACTTGGCCAGTGTGGAGTGGAGGGTGACGAAGTTCTGTTTGCAGCTGGAAGTAAAATAAAACAATGGCTGGATGACGCAATGTGATAGATACAGTGCGCAGCACCAGCGCCCCGGACCTGGTCCTGCCAGCAGTGTGCTCACATCCAGCAGTTCTGAGCAGGCATACTGGCGCACTAAACGTCACTGCTAGCCAAACTCAACATTCCCTCCAAGTTCAGGCCTGGGGCTAAGCACTGCTGCTCCTCTGCTGCAAGAAGCGTCGTCAGGATAGCTCATCAGTTTTAATGTGGAAGCAGAAGGCTTCCAGCGCCGGCGTACTGCTGCGCAGCTCCCATTAACTCGAACAGGAGCTGAGCTGCAGTACCCTGGCACGCCCACTATGGATCTGTATACGGATCTGATATGGATGACCTATCCTGAGAATAGGTAATCATTACCTATACCCGAACAATCCCTTTAAAGGGAATCTGTCAGCAGTTGTTTTGACCATGCTAAACTGCTGACAGGACTCAGTAAGGGCTGGAGAAGGCAGGACAAACGTAACTTTTGTGGAGCTTTTCTCATCAGGGGTATTGAGAATATAAACTTTTATTCTGCCAGATTCTGTTCTTGCAAGTGTCCGGACGTAGTTGTGACAACTGTAGTGGTCTTCTTGGTTGGATGCTACTGCCGCCACTCACAGCAGAGGGGAGCGGCTGTGAAGCAGTTTCAATGTAGAGAGCACTTGACAGGGAAGCTGCACAGCTTGGGCACTTCAGGAGCAGAATAAAACTTAATATTCACACTACTTCTGAGGATAGCTCCACAAAAGGTACATTTGTCCTGCTCTTGCTGTCGTGTAGATAGGTCATCAATATCAATTCCTGGATAAACCAGTAAAAATTTTAGATTTTTTTTTATTTTTTATAAAGACTAATTGAAAAAAAGATTTTAGCCCAAAACGAGTAAAATACAATAATTATTTTAAAAAATGCCCCAAAAGTGTCCATAGCCTTTAATGACTAAAACTCTGGTGACAGGTTCCCCCTAAAATGAACGGCTCCCAACTCAATTTTTTTATATTCTTCTTAAAGAGGTTTCATTATCGTAGGCAGAACATTTAACACAAGACCCTGGCAAATAACTAATTCTGCTGGTGGAAGATGAAGCTGGCAGCACATTTCCTCTACAGTGGCCACTACAATAGACAAGTTTAAAGTTAAAGTCCATCTGTCAGCAGTTTTGTACCTATGACACTGGCTGACCTGTTACATGTGCACTTGGCAGCTGAAGACATCTGTGTTGGTCCCATGTTCATATGTGTCTGCATTGCTGAGAAAAATAAAGTTTTAATATATGCAAATGAGCCTCTAGGAGCAACGGGGTGTTGCCATTACACCTAGAGGCTCTGCCCTCTCGGCAACTGACGCACTCACGCACTTTGATTGACAGGGCCAGGGGGTGATGATTTTTTCACTGCCTCTCAATCAAAGTGCAGAGGGCGTAGCAGTTACAGAGAGAGCTGAGCCTCTAGGTGTAACAGCAACGCCCCAGTTGCTCCTAGAGGCTCATTTGCATACATTAAAACTTTGTTTTTCTCAGCAATGCGGACACATATGAACATGGGACCAACACAGATACCTTCACTGCCAAGCGCACATGTAACAGGTCATAGGTACAAAACTGCTGACAGATGCCCTTTAATACAAGACACTTACTAATGTATTGTGATTGTCCATATTGCCTCCTTTTCTGTCTTGATTCAGTTTTCCATCACATTATACACTGCTCATATCCAGGGGTTATGACCATCCTGCAACCTAGCAGCAGTGGTCGTGCTTACACACTATAGGAAAAAGCTCCGGCCTGTTTGGTGCCCAGGACCGCGGGAGTGTGTATGGGCACGTATGCGCAGCAGCTCCCATCCCAGCCTCCTCGTATCTGCACTGCAGCGGTGGCTGTAACCCCTGGATATGAGCAGTGTATAATGTGATGGAAAAATTAATCCAGCCAGCAAAGGAGACAATATGGACAATCACAATACATTAGTAAGTGCCTTGTAGTAACTTTGTCTACATGATAAATGCCAGTTGCTGAAGTGAGACAACCCCATTATAGACAAGTAGCACAAAATGCACATAAAATAGTTTTGAGAGACACTTAAAATCTATCAGGTCTTTGCCTTAGAAAAGCTTGTTCTGGAGTGAAACAGGAAACTTGTGCTCAGGAATTCAGGAACAAGAAGGACAATTCGTGTGTAATGCCCAGTGTTTGTAAGCTGAGCAGCTGGATGCGGGTGGGACTGTCTGCTGCAGTGTGACCGAGACCTGCTGCAGTGTGACCGAGACCTGCTGCAGTGTGACCGAGACCTGCTGCAGTGTGACCGAGACCTGCTGCAGTGTGACCGAGACCTGCTGCAGTGTGACCGAGACCTGCTGCAGTGTGACCGAGACCTGCTGCAGTGTGACCGAGACCTGCTGCAGTGTGACCGAGACCTGCTGCAGTGTGACCGAGACCTGCTGCAGTGTGACCGAGACCTGCTGCAGGTCCTTTAGAACAGGGACCAGCAACCTTCGGCACACCAACTGTTGTGAAACTACAATTCCCAGCATGCTCCATTCATTTCTACGAGAGTTCTGTGAAGAGCAGAGGAAGTATGCACGCTGGGTGTTGTAGTTACACAACAGCTGGAGTGCCGTAGGTTGCCTACCCGTGCTTTAGAGGGAGGGACAGACCGATATACCATAAGACTATGATGGGTGGTGATCTGACGTCCGGGACTCTTGCTGATCTGTAGAATGAAGGAACTAAGGCCTCGTGCACATGGCCGTTGCCTGACCGTGCCCGTATTGCGGCCCGCAAACAGAAGGTGCGCAATATGCGGGCACCGGCAGTGACCGCATCATGGATGCAGACTCATTCACTTGAATCCAGAACGGAGGTTGGCCTCCACAAAAAAAATCAAACGTGTTGTTTTTTTTTTTTTGTTTTTTTTTGCAGTGCGGACGGATCACGGACCCATTCAAGTTAAATGGGTCTGGATCTGTCGCGGCAGCCACACGGAGATTGCCCGTGCATTGGGGACAAATTGCAGTCCCCAATGCACGGAACAGCCGAGCAACGCCCGTGTGCAAGAGGCCTAAGGTCCCTTCTGCATTTTTCTGCAGAGAAGCGCTCCTGGCCACCCGGAATCTGTGCTGTAGGGTCCTGCACTTCTCATGGACGGGAGCGTCACTGTGAAGGGAAAAACCAGCACTGCTGTCCTTTCATCCTAAAGACCCCCATACCCATTAGGGTATTGTTGGCCAAATCTGCCCACAACAGCGGGTCCGGCCAATAGTCCAATGTGTGTGGGGAGCTCTCAGCTCTTCTCTGACAGATGATGTCAAGGCAGAAAAGTACTGGGCGAAGTGGGTATTTTCGCCTGATCCTTTAGTTTTCCTCGGAGATAAGCCAGGAGTGCTGGATGTCTCTCTTGGGAGAAATGATCCTTACGGGGGTCAGCATCTAAAATGCATTAACACGTAAAACACCTTGCACAGAATGACAAGCGCCGGATACGGACGGTACCATGTGTCTCTACTTACAGATTTCTAATGTGCTCCAGCGAGTCCTTATCTTTGGCAATCATGTCTGCTAAGATGTGCTGCACGCCCGTCTCTATGTCCTGAAGTGTTAATAGGCCTTTAATGGAAAGCGGAATACAGGTAATAGGTTATGGTCATATATCAAAAAACATGCCCAATGTTAAGACCATACATAATATGGCACGTATGGTTTCAGGATCGTTGTGCAATGAAATGGTGCTGTATACTTTGCACTATGCAGTAGAGTGTATGGATGTCAGCACATGAAAGCTGTACTACACACAAACGCCCCAAATCAAAAATCCCAATTATTTTGTTTACTTGGAGGTGATTAATTGGGTAGAAGGAAGACTGGATCTCTGGGAAATGGCAGATCATGCAATCAGAAGAGATTAGCCACGAGATCTGTTGTGTTACACTGCCCTCTAGTGGTATTACACTGCGCTTGTGCAGTTTATCAAGAAATAACAACTACTATTCTTCTTTAATTCCTGTTAATTACACAACAGCCCAGATTTACTAACCCTTTAAACGGTGTAGACGGCCGTCTAGACTTGCACCAGATTTATCACAGGGGCTCAAGCTGGACGATAAACCTGTCTAACTCTATACTAATTATTGGTTGGCTTACTTTCGGACAGATTTGAACACCAAAATTGTAGTGGAACATGTCACACCTAGGCCATGCCCCCTTAAAATACACACAACCTTTCCATGAAGCTACGCCCCCTTTGCACCATAACTGATAAATATCAGATCTCCGGGGAGGACCGGCCACTGGGACCCCCAGAAATCACCAGGGGACCCCCAGCCCCTTTTTGGAATGGAGTGGTAGTGCGCATTGCTCCTCTCACTTCTAGGGGACTGATGAGAGCACTGTCTACATGTGCACTACCATCCGGTTCAGAGAGGGGCTTCAGGGACCTTTGGTACCTGTGATCACCGCAGGTTCCAGCATTGGACAACCCTAAGTAAAGATAGATAATTACCCAAAAGTGTATTTATACTGAAAAAAATATACTTGAAAAACACTTTTTAAAGGGAACCTCCACAGCTAATGTGACCACAGACATTTTGAATAACCCGTTTCTTTACAGAAGCCTTGATATTACAGTCTCATAGCCTGCAGCTACTATACTCACATGTCCCTAGGACAACACTACTTGTCACAGGGACTCTTATGTGTACCCAAATTACCATCCAAACAGATCCACGCATCCACTATTGCAGTGATTTAGGATGTCTGGAAGGTGATTTGTAAGACAAGGCTAAATCTGGCTGAGTTGTCACGAGGGTTGGAGAGTTTTCAGGCTTCAGGCTCTTGTGTCTACACACGCCAGTTGTCCTCGGCCTTGGTGCTTGACCTCACCGGCTGGCAGTTCTGTTACCGCATTGCCTGGGTGGCTGTAATTCGGCATATTCAACCCATAATGATGATCATGTAATCTATAAATGCAATTCCTGATGGACCCACTATTTAACATTTATCTACAGGACCGGTAATACATGTGTGATTGCTGGGGGTCAAACTGCTGGGACCCCCAGCAATCACAAGAATGGAGGTCCCTGAATCCTCTGTGTGACGGAGCAGCAGTGTCTATGTGTGACCAGCAGTCCATGCGACTGCCAAAGCTGAGCACTATATTTTCCAGTCCCATAGACAGTGAAAGGACCGGTGGTCACACATTCACACTACTGTTCTGTTCACACAGGGGACTCAGGGACCCCTGTTCACATGATCCAGTGGTCGTACATTTATTATCGATCTTGTGGATAGGTGGTTCATGTTGTCCATGGGTCAACCCCTTTAAGACATATCCCATTTCAAGCTTACCTTCTGTGTTAGGTTTTATGTACATATGAAGGTTAAGTTGTTGGGGGGACTCAATCAGGGCTTTGGCAGCAGCTTCCAGTCCCAGCTGCCTGGCTCTCTGAGCTTTGGTGCCTTTGCTTCCAGTTTTGTAAGGTGTGTACTAGATAGAAGATAGGAGAGGAAGTTACTTCTATGGTCAAGTCCTGTCCTTATCTGTATATGCATATAGGTAGTTACTATATATGTATGGCACATCTATATGGAAAAAAGTATTGGGACACCCTCACATTAGACCTACAGGATCTTTGATGACATCTCATTCTAAATCAATAGACATTAATATGGGGTTGGTAATCTCTTTGCAGCTAAAACATCTTCTACTCTTCTGGGAAGACTTTCTACAAGATTTTGGCGTGTTTCTGTGGGAATTTTTGTCCATTTATCCAGAAGAGCATTTGTGAGGTCAGACATTGATGTTGGAGGAGAAGACCTGGCTCACAGTCTGTCTTTTAGTTCACCCCAAAGTTGTTGGATGGGGTTGAGGTCAGGACTCTGTGTGGGCCGGTCACGTTCTTCCACACCAAACTCCCCCAACCATGCCTTTATGGACCTTTCTTTGTGCACTGGGGCACAGTCAGGCTGGAACAGGAGAGAGCCTTCCCCAAACTGTTCCCACAAAGGCAGAAGGACAATGCAATTGTCCAACATGTCTTGGCATGCTGAAGCATTAAGATTTCCATTCACTGGACCTAGGACAACCCCTGAAATACACCCCACAGTATTATCTCTCCTCCACCAAACATTACAGCTGGCACAATGCAGTCAGGCCGGTAACGTTCTCCTGGCATTCACCAACCCCAGACTCATCAAGTGTGATTCCTCACTCCACAGAATACGTTTCCACTGCTGCAGAGTACAGTATCGCCATTTCTTACACCACTCCATTAGACGCTTGGCATTGTGCTTGGTGATGTGAGGGTTGTATGCAGTTGCCCGGTTATGGAAACCCATGTCATGGAGTTCTGGTACAGCAGTTTTTGTGCTCAGATTATTTCCAGAGGAGGTTTTAACTTTGCAGTTATGGAGACAGCAAAGTGTTGGTGACTTTTATACACTATGGGAGTCATTTATTCACCTGAAATACGACTATATTAGGCATATTTCAGGGGCAGAGTGCTAACTGTTGCGCCGCAATCTGCGACTTCTCCCACGTTGCGCACCACGGGAAGGGAAGGGAACAGGCCGGCAGGGCCGTCTTATTCATCATTTTCTACTCCTGTTTTAGGCGTAGAAAAAGGCCTAAATGTAAGCCAGCTCGGAAACTGTCTTACATTTAGAGGAAGTGGTGGATCCGCCGAAGTTATGAAGAGGCCGGCGCCTCTTCATACCTCCAGCGGATCCACCGTCAGGTGTAGGGGTTATTGAGACCGGCATCTATAACGCCGGTGTTACTAAGTGTGCCCCTATGTGTCTCAGCACGTCTGAGTTATTGTGGTTCCACTTTGTAATAATACCGCTCACAGGTGATGGTGGAATATTTAGGAGGGAAAAAATTTCAGGAACTGACTTGTGGCAGCGGTGACATCCTATTACAGGACCACGCTGGAATTCAGTGAGCTCTGTAGAACGAGCTATTCTTTCACAAATGTAAGGGCAGACTGCATGGCTAGGGGCTGGATTTTATACACCTGTGGCAATGGGACTGAATAAAACACCTGAATTCAACAATTAAGAGGCATGCCCTAATACTCCATACATGCAAATACCACACATACATGGCACATCTATATATGTATACAGGCATATACTAACCACATGCTCGACTTCATCCATTGTTCTGCAGTTCAGCATGGCGGTGTGTAGGCTGGAGTTCAGTTTCCCTTCTTTCCTTAGTTTTTCTACCAGATTGTGAGCTTTTTTTGAAACTGACCTGATCAAAGTAACATAAAAAAATTGCTAAATTTGGTTTTAGACAATTGTAAAAAAAAAAAAAAAAAGTCAGTTTCTCAGACACAAAAGATTTGGCTAGCTTTGTTACTTATCAACTTCTCGTCTATCCTCCATGGAGTGCACTATACTAGAAGAAGCCGGACAGGACAAATGCTCTTTCTACAGACCCTGCTTTCTTCTTTATAATTAGTTGCCAGTGGAGAGGACCACATTATATGGATGAATCCATTGGATGGGCATCTGCTGTGCCAGTCATGGTCAAAGCTCCAGGGCTTATTGGTCTCGTGTACTGTTCTGCCGGGGTGGCAGGCGAAAGATGACATTGGCATTGCCAGTCCTTTACACTCCCTGCCTGCGGCCGTCTGCTCTGAAAGGAGCGAGCACAGGAGAACAATAGGGAGGAAAGGATCATCACGTAACTCACTTTAACCTTCTCACTGCCAAAGACATATGCCGCACATCACAGCTTTAGGCTACATGCACACGAACGTTGTTTGTTTCTGTGTCCGATCCGTTTTTTGTTTTTTTTTGCGGATAGGATGCGGATCCATTCATTTCAATGGGTCCGCAAAAAATGTGGATAGCACACTGTGTGCTATCCGTATGTCTATTCCGTAGCCCCGCAAAAAAAATAGAACATGTCCTATTCTTGTCCGTTTTAGGCATTGTTACAATGGATCAGTAAAAAGAAAAAAAAACTAATGGTATACGGATGTCATCCGTTTTTTTTGCGGATCCACAATTTGCGGAACGCAAAACACATACAGTCGTGTGCATGTAGCCTTAAGCACTTGCTGCAAATTGAATATAAGGGGTAGGTCTTGGCATCCTATTAAAGCCCCAAATCTTAGCTTCCGAATGAGACCTAACCGAATATGCTAGGTGCAATGTTTGGGTGCAGAATAAAGATGGTGGCAGCACAAAACGTTTTAATTGCTGGTTCTCTGTATCTGTATAAGGGAAAGGGAGCTGCAGGAGACGCCGGGAAGAAGGATCACTCCCTGTTACAGTCATCTCTTCCCCTGCACAGTCTCCCACGACCCCAGGGGGGATACAGGAACTTGCCTTCATGTTATTACCATTCTTACCCATCAGGGATTAGATGTGCTCTCTGCCAGACACATATCTCGTAATGGACAGCATGGAGGCTCAGCAGTTAGCACTGCTGCCTTGCTGAGCTGTGTAGTAGGCATGTTGGTCCCCAGTCCATTCATTTCTCTGGGACTTACGCTCCATCAGTCCCATAGAAGTAAATGGAGCAGTGGACTAATTTTCAGACTACTACTCCATTCAGACAGGGGACTCAGGGAACACTCGTTCTCTGGATCACAGGGAGTCCTAGTGGTCAGACCCCCCTGCGATCCCCCTGCTATCCACTATCCCAGGGCTGGCCAACCTGCGGCTCTCCAGCTGTTGCAAAACTACAACTCCCAGCATGCCCAGTCTGCCTACAGCTATCAGCCTACAGCAGGGAATGGTGGGAGTTGTAGTTTTACAACAGCCGGAGAGCCACAGGTTGCTAGTAGAAATATAATTTCCATGACCACGGTACAACCAGCTCTTGCACGGCTATATATGTTACCACCCTGGTTTATTATATAGAGCGAGTGCGCAGTAATGCTAATCGGTCACCGTAATATGCCCTCCTGCCAGCTGCATATGACAGGGACAGGTCTGCTGTACCATTAATCCAAATGTACAAAACAAAAAAGGCCTCATGCACACAACCGTATTTTGGGTCCACGTCCGATCCGCATTTTTTATGGATTGCACATAGACCCATTTATTTCTGTGGGTTTGCAAAAATACAGACAACGCACAAATGTCATCAGTGTGCTGTCTGCATCCATCTGGCCACCCCACGAATTATAGAACATTTCCTATTCTCGTCCGTTTTGTGGACAAGAATAGGCAATTCTAGTGAAAAATTGCGGAATGCACGCAGCCAGTACCCCTATTTTGTAGATCCACGATCTGTGGACTGCAAAACATGCACAGTTGTGTACATGAAGCCCAAATGAGTAGAGTGTTAAGCGTTTGCCACTTACAGCTGCAGTGTATACAGTAAGATACACAGCAGCAGTTACTTAAAGGGGTATTCCCATCTCTGACATTGGGGGCATATTGCAAGGATATGCCCCCATTGTATGATGGGTGTGGGTCCCACCTCTGGGACCCGCATAGTGCAGGAAGGGGCACCACACATGCATTCCTATGGGAGCACTGAAAATAGCTGAGCACTTGCTTGGCTATTTCCATCAGCCCCATAAAAGTGAAAGGAGCAGTGACTGCGCTTGCACAGCAGGCTTCCCATTACTTTGAATGGAACTTCCGAAAATAGCCGAGTGTGACAGCACTCCCATAGGATCGAATGTAGGGTGGCCGCGCATGTGCAGTGGCGCCATCTGGTACTTTGCAGGATTCATTCTGTAGGTGCGAGTCCCAGGGGTGGCTAGCAATATGCCCCCAATGTCAGAGATGGGAAAACCCCTTTAACAGTGAGCGGAAGGAAGGAGGTGAGTGCGCTCCCCTCATAAATACAGTGGACTCTGTAACTATGAATCTTCTGTATTAGATTCTATTAACCAAGCGGCGGCGCCTTGCTATCTGGTCATACAGTGCAGCAGACCGCATACAGAGCAACATAGTGTGGTGACAGACCTGCTTTAACTGTGAAGAATCCTGTGATCTCACCTTAATTCCTCTAGGCTTTGCTGTACTTCTCTCAAGGCTTCTGCATCCAGGTTGTTAATGAGCTCCTTCCTGTACCGAGCGATGAAGGGTATGGTGTTCTCATCCTGAAAGAGCTGGATGAGGTTGGAGCAAACCCAGGGTTCAATATTTGTTCTATCTGATAAAACCTGAAGAAGAAAAAGCCAAGATGAGAAAATATGACGCATAACATAGTGGTCCCAGTGCAACCATCAACAAAAACAGAACTTTTATTGGATCCAACATTAAAGCATCCACGTTCAGACCAAGCGTGACAAGGAGAAAACATTACAATAAGCTTTCTTCTTGGACAGGTAACATATGAGCGGAAGGCACCGTCTTGAAGACTTTGATGGTATATCGCTAGGATATATCAGTAAAGTCAGATAGATGCAGGTCTCAGAGGTGGGACCCAAACCTATCTCTAAAATGGGCCCCCGAAAGCGAATGAGAGCACACCATTCTCCATTCATTTCTACGGTAGTTCCGAAAACAGCCTCCATTCACTTCTATGGGACTGCCGGACATAGCCGAGCTAGTGTTCTGGTATTTTCGGCAGTCCCATAGAAGTGAATGGAGGGCGGTTGTGCATATGAGGCTGCTCTCTACTCACTTCTGGGGTCCTGTTCTGGAGATTGGGGCAGGTCTCAGAAGCGAGACCGGCATCTATCAGACATTGGTAGCACATACCACCGATATGGCACCAATGTCTCAGATGAGACAACCCCTTTAAGTCTCTGAACATATCATTACTTATCAGTCCTATGTTGTAGTCCAGAGCTGCGTTCATAATTCTTCCGGGGATACAGCAGGACAGTTGGGTATGTTTAAATGGCATTTAAGTAGAGGCTGAAACTGGCCTCCGAAATCCTAGTGTTCTTCACAATGATTTTGGATGTACCTTGATGCTGGCACGGTGCAGATTTTTTCAGCTTCACAATTATTGAAGTTGGAATTTCAGAAGCTGTTACTGCCCCATGCCTTCACACAATCAGCCTGAAAAAACACCATATGAACATACCCTTAGCTGCTCCTACAACAGATTACTGCACTGACCCTGGTGTAAAGACTGGACTTCCACCGCACAAACAAGGCAAACGTGTGTAAAAAGTCAATTTGCAATTCTGGGAGATTTCAGCTCTGGAGCTCGCAGAATTGTAAATGTAAGGCTACTTTCACACTAGCGTTCGGCTGTCCGCTCGTGAGCTCCGTTTGAAGGGGCTCACGAGCGGACCCGAACGCAGCCGTCCAGCCCTGATGCAGTCTGAATGGAGCGGATCCGCTCAGACTGCATCAGTCTGGCGGCGTTCAGCCTCCGCTCCGCTCGCCTCCGCACGGACAGGCGGACAGCTGAACGCTGCTTGCAGCGTTCGGGTGTCCGCCTGGCCGTGCGGAGGCGTGCGGATCCGCCCAGACTTACAATGTAAGTCAATGGGGACGGATCCGTTTGAAGATGCCACAATATGGCTCAATCTTCAGGCGGATCCGTCCCCCATTGACTTTACATTGAAAGTCTGGACGGATCCGTACGAGGCTATTTTCACACTTAGCTTTTATATGCTAAAATAATGCAGACGGATCCGTTCTGAACGGAGCCTCCGTCTGCATTATTATGATCGGATCCGTTCAGAACGGATCCGATCAAACGCTAGTGTGAAAGTAGCCTAACTCTGATCTACAAGGCGTTCCTTAACCTTTTATACAGTCCTCCAAAGTCCACGGCAATTCTGTATCTGGGCTGCGTCCTAATGGAATAATAAAGGCTTTATTTTTACATGATACTTGGTGCTTTGGAAACTGGCACTGGTGAAACAGAAATATGGATCCATGGCCTCCAAACATTGGCCTGTTGGGAGTTCTGGTTTTGCAACAGCTGAAGACCCCCAGGGTCCCCCCACCAAAACCCATGTGTCCGTCCAGCACTTACCTCAACAATGTTCCAGTTCATGTCAGAGCCATCAGAGCCTGAAGTGGTGCCCTTATATTTCACCACCTTCCCCACAGGATCAGCAGACGTCTTCATTTTCTTGGCCGGTGGACCACCAAACGTGAAATCATCTGGCGGCTCTTCTTCCTCCACCTTGGAAGGAAACTCATTCTTTACTTTCACTCCCATGTCCAGGCTGCTAGTAGAGGGGAAATCTTCAATGCCAATGCTTCTCCGTTCTACCTTTACTGGAACCAGCTTCAGACTGCTCTTCCGCTTGGCTGGGCTTTTTGGATTTAATTTTAGTGTCTTTTCTTTTTTAATGGGTTGAACAATAGATAACATCTGTAAAAAAAGTAATCAGAATTAGAAAACAAGTTTTTAAAAATTTGTTAAAGACTTCCACGGCTTTTAATATCCTTATATCGCATTCCGGGAGAAAGATTCTCACTTAAAGGGGTTGTGCAGCGATTTATATTGATGACCATCGGGGATCGTCAGGGCTCCGACACCTGGCACCCCGCATATCAGCTGTTTAACCAGGAGAACCGCTTCCTGGTCTTTACACTAAGCGCCGTCTCCTGTGAAGCGGCGGCGTACTGTAATTACAAGCACTCGCTCCATTCACTCGTTATTACATTGCACTTCTGAGACTAAGTGCAGTGTAATGAACAGCAATCGGAGCACCGCCTGCTCTTCAAACAGCTGATCAGCGGGGGTGGCGGCTGTCAGACCACAACCGAACATATATTGATGACCAATCCTCAGGATAGGTCATCAATATAAATTGCTGCACAACCCTTTTAAGATCCAGTATTGTCTTAAAGTGGCCCTTCATTATCATAGGACAGATCCCCACTGTTCATAAAGTGATGGTATGGAAAACCCCTTTAAATACCTACGCTAAACTAAAATCCATTTCCAGTCTCATGAGACATTTGGGTTGCTACCCTATCACCACCATGATGATCACGGCAGCCGTGTATAAGCATATGTTCACCAGCAGATCAGAGCATGGCATTTACATTACAAGCAACTAAAGCTGGATTTTCATGGGGCAATTGTTGGGACCGATTATCGGGAATTAATTTTACTACAAACGCTCATTCCCGATAATTAGCCTGTGCAAATGTACAGCAAATCACCTGATGAACGGGGAAAAAGCTCATTCATTGGGTGAAATAATTGTTGATGCGGACACCTCAATCATCATTTCCGGGCAGCAGATCAGGCTGCACTGGATGGTGATCACTGGATGTAAATGCTGCTCCTCACCTCCACTGATCAGCAGGCAATTATCGGGAAGGAACGGTACATAAAAATGCCTTAAAGGGGTTGTCTAACTTCAGCAAATGGCATTTATCATGTAGAGACATTAATACAAGGCACTTACTAACGTATTGTGATTGTCCATATTGCTTCCTTTGCTGGCTTGATTCATTTTTCCATCGCATTATACACTGCTTGTTTCCATGGTTACAGCCACCCTGCAATCCATCAGTGGTGGTTGTGCTTGCACACTATAGGAAAAAGCGTCAGCCTATGTGCGCTCCCGCAGTCCCGACCACCAGTGAGCTGGCGTTTTTCCTATACTGTGCAAGCGCGACCACCGCTGCTGGATTGCAGGGTGGTCGTAACCCCTGGAAATGAGCAGTGTATAATGTGATGGAAAAATGAATAAAGCCAGCAAAGGAAGCAATATGGACAATCACAATACATTAGTAAGTGCCTTGTACAAGTGGTCCCTCATGATACAATATTAATTGGTTCCAGGATGACCGTTGTATGTTGTGTATGTTGAAACCATTGTAAGTTGAGTAATCGGTTCCAAAGCCCCAAAATGTCATCCAAGATAAGAGAAAACAAAGATTTAAGTAAAATAAGCAGATAACTGAGACAGATAAAACAGTCCTGACATATAACAGGAATAGCTGATAACTAGTAACTGATGCAGCTAGTTTACCAGAGAAGTGACCATGACTGGTTGGATCTGTGTCTGAGACCTTGTATGTGGAGTCTGGTTTCAACTTAGGATGGGTCAGAAAAGACCACTGTATGATGAAGATATTGTGTCCTGAGGCCATTGTATCCTGAGGGATCACTGTAGTAACTTTCTCTACATGATAAATGCCACTTGCTGAAGTGAGACAACCCCTTTAAGGAATAAAAACATAAAAACACAAGCACATTCCATACACACCGGGGCTAAAGAGGAGAAGCATAACGTTCCTGTTGAATTCTGTACAAAGTGATATATTTAGATGGACATTGGGACTCCCTAAATAACCACAGAAACAATGTCCTCATGGACGACACATCAATGACACTGAAATACCTCTTGTTCCCTTGAAGCCTCTGTCATATGAACGTCATGATCCTGAGTGGCTTCTCCATCTTCTTCAGCAGCGCTCAAAGTTTTGGTTATTTTTTTTGCAGCGACCTAAGGCAAATAAAAATGTATATATCTGTAAAAAGTCTGTTTAACGGAGGGCCGTTTTTCAAATGATAGAATTTAAAGGGGCGTTCCAGCCGACGGTGCTGATAGGTAGGGATCAGAGGAGTAAGATCCCTGTCTGTAGAGTCAGTGTACAGTAGGTCCCATGACTCCAGTGCTGCTGTAGACCTCAGACATTGAAAAACACTAATGGGAGGCGAAGCTGGAAAGGGCTGTACACTGACAGATATTCCGCAGCACCGACATTCTCCTCCCTTGTTGTTCCCAACGGGGCTCACAATCTAAGTTCCCTATCAGTATGTCTATGGAGAAACCCAGAGGAAACCCACACAAACACGGGGAGAACATAGAAACTCCATGCAGATGTTGTCTTTGGTTGGATTTGCACCCCGGACCCCAGCGCTATGCGTGTGCAGCCTCTCTGACCTTCTATTAAAGAGGTTAGCCACTATATGTGTATTACTGATCATGTGTTGGGAACAATACTTGTAGCAGAAGGCTGCTGTCCGAAGCATTGTGCACTAATTACTTACCTGCATGCTGGCACTGCAGTCCAGAAATGGCCACTGATGGAGGGTCGAGTGACCAGTCCCGTCCATCAGTGGCCTCCTTTGACTAACACTGTATATGGACTGTTCATATGCTAGTTCGCCTGTCCATCCGCAGTGGAGACCGCTGATGGACAGGACTGATCACCAGACCCTCCATCAGAGGTCAAGTTGTGACCGAAGTGCCAGGATGCAGGTAAGCAATAAATGCAGTACACGATGATTAAGCATATCAAACCATTAGACATGAGTGCCAATGGTTCAATAAAAGTATAAAACTATTATTCGCAGCCTTTGCGTGCTCTTCCCAGCACTTTCGCAGCAATACACATATAGTGGACAACCCCTTTAATGTTGTACTGGGGTTGTAATCAGCTCAGCCGAAACCCTGCTGTCTCATGTCTATTCTTCACTTTTCTGTTTTTCCTGACAATAGTCACCACTAGGGGGAGCTTAGGAGCTCACCGACTTATCATCAAGATTATTGGGATCCTAAAGATGGCTGCAGGAAGGCAGAATTTCAACTCTATGGCTTTGAGGAGGAAAGCAGGGGAAGAAGAAAGCTGTATAATATGAAATGATTCTGCACAGAAGTAGTTACATACCTGTGGACACCCGCCATTCCCTGCACCCACCTTTCTAGGTTTGGGGGCAGCAGCCTTCCTTGGCTTCGCTGCCGTTTTCTTCACAGCTGCTTTGGCGGCTGTGCTTTGTTTTTTAGAGGGTTTTTTCTCCGGCATCCATTCCTCCTCATCTTTAGACTCTTCTCCCGAATCTGACCTAATAAAAACAGTACAAGATGTCACAGCGCCGATCATAAAGGAAGACATGAAAATGTCTGCACGCTTCCAATAGGCCCCTGTAAAATCTGACAACAGAGGTCACCCTGATATTCTGCAGATTCTATACAATTTCCCTTTGTATTTGGATGTAGCAATGACCTTAGAGATCATCAAATCGATTCATATGATGCTACGCATGAACAGTCGCTGCTCCGGGAGGAGAATCAAACCCTCTGCGCTTGCGCTGTTTATCAGGTTGCAGGGGGGAGCTTCGTCAGCAGTGGGGACGGCCCTTCGCAGGTGAAGAACTCTTTTTGATGTACTAATCGGCTCTCTCATCACCAGCCCTTCTCATTGTACAACTCTTGGATCTGACCTTATGCAGCCATTACTCCTTCTAGGCCGGTCTCACACGCAGCGGGGGAGGTTTACTAAGCTGATTTCTGACTCAATCTGCACCAAAAACCGGCATGCATGCCTTCCATCGCATTTTATTGTGTGTGTTTTGGACACTTTTTGCACCCCACTAGAAAAGAGGGTGTGGCTTAGAATAAAACAGGTGTGGCTTAGCAGGAAGGGCGTGGCTTATGATCTGACACCGTGCCCCAAAACAGCAAAGTAAGACAACCAACGGGGGGCGTAAAAGGGTCTAACGTTTTAAGCAAGATGCTCCGAATTCACCATACCGCGTGAGCCAATTGGGGGTATCTTCTCCAGTGTGTTAAAGGGATTCTGTCACCTCCTTTTACGATTTTAAGCTGGCACCATCGCTATGTTGACTAAAGTAGCTTATTTCCAGGACTCTTCTTTTTACTTAATTTCGTTTAGTAGTTTTGATGTAAAAGCGATTTTAATGTTATGCTAATTAGGGTCCAAGGTGCCCAGAGGGGCGTTTTTGTCACTCTCCGGTGCCCAGTGACGCCCCCTGCAGTGCCCAGTGACGCCTCCTGATCATCAAATAACCTCCCACAGCCCGGCAAACGGTTCCGCCCCCTCCCCACGTCATAGTCTACCTTCTAGAAATGCCCCCTCCTTCTTCCTGTCTGCGGCCAGAAAACTCGTGCAGGCGCAGTACCGCCTGCGCCTGCGCGATCATCAACCTGCTGAGGGCAACAGCCTCAAAAGTCTCACTGGGCATGCGCCGAGCCCAGTGATGTGACCTGAGCGCTGTTGCCCTCAGGACGTTGATGATCGCGCAGGAAGGCGATGATTGCGCGAGTTTTCTGGCCGCAGACAGGAAGAGGGACGGGGCATTTCTATAAGGTAGACTATGACGTGGGGAGGGGGCGGAACCGTTTGGCAGGGCTGTGGGAGGTTATTTGATGATCAGGAGGCGTCACTGGGCACTGCAGGGGGCGTCACTGGGCACCGGAGAGTGAGAAAAACGCCCCTCTGGGCACCTTGGACCCTAATTAGCATAACATAAAAATCGCTTTTACATCAAAACTACTAAAGAAATTAAGTAAAAAGAAGAGTCCTGGAAAAAGGCTACTTTAGTCAACATAGCGATGGTGCCAGCTTAAAATCGTAAAAGGAGGTGACAGATTCCCTTTAAAGTATTTTTTCCACAAATTTTTTGCACTTTGCTTTTGCCCCTCCCCCCAAAAAAAACTATGTGTTTAGATGGTAGTTTCAGGGTATTTATTGTAATCATGGGTCCCATCAATGCATCAAATACTCACATTCCACTCAGGAAGGACAGCTCCTGCTTAGGGGCCACAGCCGTGGTTCTTGCCCTTCTCGGTAGGCCAGACATCTAAGAGACAGATTAGAAATATTATGTGTACCAAATGTAAAAGGAAAGCACCACTATGCGTACACATGGCATCGACACCCAGCAGGCACCATGCACAGGTCCATTACTAATTATTTGGACCAGCTGCTCGCAGCTGTGTCTCTCCACATCTGAGGTCACATCGGGCAGGAGGGCACGCCCGCACAGCCTTTTTAAAAACACAGCCGCTCAGGACGCAATTTGTGCTTTGGATTTGCTGCAGATTTCACCCCATGCAGTGCAATGAGTGCAATCTGCAGCATAAGGTTGACAAACTTCTACTGTAGGGTTTAAAATCTCAATCCCATTGTGGAGGCTGCATCAGAGGTCGCAATACGGAAGGAAATGTTACACTTTACAGTCTTAGGGCTCATCCACACGAACGTGCCATGTTTTGCGGTCTGCAAATTGTGGATCCAAATAACACGGATACTGCCTGCGTGCCTTCCGCAATTTGCGGGGAGGAACGGGCGGCCCATTATAGAAATGCCTATTCGCGTCCGCAAAACGGACAAGAATAGGACATGATCTATCATTTTTGCAGGGCCACGGAACAGAGCAACGGATGTGGACAGCACACGGAGTGTGCGGCCCCATTGAAGCGAATGGGTCTGCATCCGAGCCGCCCAAAAAATGGGGCTCAGATGCGGAAACAAACCGCGTTTGTGTGAATGCACCCTTATGTGTATCTCTGCACGAGACTCTGTATCAGCGCAGCTTGTGAGGTCTAATCCTGGCGCAAGTGGCAGCAACTGGACAGACGTCACAGGCTGCGCTGATGTAGCGCTGTGGGTCACCACGGGAGCCCAGTACTGACTGAACCAGGGCTCCTGCTGTAACGGCTGGGATTTGAGATAACTCCAATGCCAGCCACTTAACTCAATAGCGACCGCAGCATCTAGGCTGTTATAGGGAGAGGGCTCCCTCTGCTATCATCAGCGAACCCATCAATGGCATTGCCATGGCGGCCAGGAGCCTAACAAAGGCCCCCTGACATGTCTATTAGACCGTCCCACAGGCTCAGCTATTTAAAACATGCAGATTGGATGTGGAACAAAAATACAGTCGCGTGCATGAGGCCGTCCCGGAAGCCTTCAGTTACTCCCTCCTATCCCCACATAAGTCCACTTTATGTTACTTAAATAATACTATATCCTCCCGAACTATTACCTACACAGGTAGAATTAGGTGCCTCAAGCGTAGCGCGCTATCAATGGGAGTCTAACGTGATGAAGTGAGGCACAATGCTTATATATATATACACATAAAAAAGATGTAAGAAAAGACATACAGTAACACAAGGCACAACAGATTTTTTAAAATAAAAAAATAAACCAGAAACCTAACACTCACGTGGATAGGTATAGGCTCCGGCGCGAAAAAATCTTTCACATCCAGTGCCCCAAGTAATGACCCCCAGCCCTGGATCTTCAAACCTTTTCAACTTTCTCGTCCTATATCCATCCCCCCGTCCTCTGATGTCACTGCCAGGATCTGGGTCCAGCTAATTGTATTCATGGCCTTCTTCTATGGCTCTGCCCTGAATGGCGACTTTAAAGGCCCCAAAGCTGAATTTACACAAGCCAATAATCGTCCAGATTATGAACGGTCGTCGCCAACAATCTGTCCGGGTAAATCTGCCGCCGATCGTCCGATGAACAAGCGAAACGCTCGTTCATCGGGCGCTCCTCTCGTTCATGCAGGCACCACCGATCATGACTTCTGGGCAGCAGATCCTGAGGTATAAACATCGATCTGCTGCCCAGAAACCATGATGCTGTATGAGGACGAGGGATCGCTGCATGTAAATGCGTCTCCTTCACTGAACAAGCAGCCAACTGTTCCTTCCCGACAAACTGCTGCAGAATCGTCCCGAGTAAATCCACCTTAACGGGGTTATCCAAGTGTAAAACATGCCCCCAATGCCTGGGCCCCTCATATAGGTTATACTTACCTTGCTCCCCAGCACCCATGTCGCTTCTGATCCCCACGCGGCGGCGCTGCATATTCCTGTGGGTGGGGGTGGCAGCCAATAGCAGGCTGCAACGGGGACAGCCTCCCTAGCATCCCGGGCGATGCTAGGAAGGCTCCTCCCTGTCGCGGGCAGATTTTTTTGATCCGCGTGACGGCGAGATGCAGCGGCAGCCGTGCAGGGATAACGAGCGAGGCGGGTGCCGGGCAGCGGGGGAAGTATAATCTATATGAGGGGCACAGGAATTGGGGGCATGTTTTACACTTTACATAACCCCTTTAAGGCTACCTGCACATGTTGCAGAATACGTGTGTTTTTTCCAATTTCCATTAAAGGGGTTATCCAAGGCTGGAAAGGCCCCCCCATATGCTGGGCCCCTCACACGGATTCACCTTACCTGGCTCCCTGCGCCGCTCCTGGTCCCCGCACTGCTGCAGCTGCTTTTTCCAATGCGCGGATGAAAACATCCGGTGTCGGGGGGTGGGGCAGCCAATGGCAGGCGGGGACGGAGACGAGCCTCCTTAGAGTCACCCACGATGCTAGGGAGGCTCGTCCCTGTCCCGCCTGCCATTGGCTATTCCCCCCAGCATCGGATGTTTTCATCCGCGCACAGGAAAAAGCAACGGCGGCCATGCGGGGACCAGGAGTGGCGCAGGAAGCGGGGAGTCTGGTAAGTAGAATCAGTGTGAGGGGCCCGGGCGTATGGGGGGCCATTTCCAGCCGTTTAATCATAGAATAACCTCTTTAATGGTTAAGATGGCTATACACGTATAGAAGCTAAAGAGATTGTCCAGACCAATTAAAAACTAACTGCAGACAGCATTGTGAAAAGTAATTAAAAAAATAAGTCTTTAACCCAAAGGGGCTGTGCAGATTTAGAATAATTTACCAGAAACAGCGCCACACCTGTCCATGGGCTATGTCAGGTATTGCAGTTCCGTTCAAGTGAATGGTTTTATGTTGAATGTTTTACGTTGGCACACAGGTTTTTTCCCAGTTTCTGTATGACTCTGTAGCAATACACAGTATATGGGCTCTTGCGCACAGCCATGGTCGTTTTTGCGGTGCGCAAATCACGGATACCGGCTGCACGCGTTCTGCATTTTGCAGAACGGAACGTCTGGCCCATAACAGAACACAGACAAGAATAGGACATGTTCTGTTTTTTTACAGGTGCCACGTAAAGGACAAACGGACGGGGACAGCACACGGTGTCCGCATCTTTTGAGTCTCCACTGAAATGAATGGGTCCGCATCTGATCCGCAAAAAATATGTTCATGTGCATGAGCCCTATTACTGAGGAATGTTCCACTAGAGACACCGGTTCTAGGGATGGTGGTGGCCAGAGTGCCTATGGCTCTGTAAGGCTGGTTTCACACATAGCGTTTTATTTAGGAAGAATGCACGTTTTTTGGGGGCAAAGAGAAATAGACTACAAACAATGCTGCCTTGTTTTTGGCGGCTTTCCTCACATTTGTTTTAACCAATTCCCATAAGTTTCTCTTGAAAAATGTGTTAAAAATTACAATGTTAAAAACGACATTGACTAAATAAAAAAAAAATGCTACATAAGGCATTTTTCTATAAGCCACTAAAAACACAAAAAAACTAAAAAGGAAGCCTCACTGTACGTGCAGACGTTGGGGACATTTTCATGAGCAGTTAGCGCTGCGGCCTCTTCCTAGGCTAGTGATGTCTCGGCCATCGGTCACACGGCCTATGGCAGGATCCGTCCTTCCGCTCTTTCACCGTATCGCCGGACCGCCGCTCCGTCCCCATTGACTATAATGGGAACGGGGGCGGCGCTCCGACGCAGTACGGCAGTTCGCGGTCAGAGACCGCCGGACTAAAAAGTCGGACATGCAGGACTTTTAGTCCGGCGGCCTTTCGAAGTGCACTGCCGTACTGCGCCGGAGCGCCGCCCCTGTCCCCATTATAGTCAATGGGGACGGAGCGGCGGTCCGGCGATACGGTGAAAGAGCGGAAGGACGGATCCGACAGGGACACCGGCCTGCCAGATCCGTCCTGCCGCAAGTGTGAAAGTAGCCTAAGGCAACCGAAGCGCTGATCCTGATCAGTTGTGAGCAAAGTGAGCTTAGTTTCCTAGATCCAAAGTGACTTCGCTCAAATCTTCGGATTAAGGGCTCATGCACACGACCGTATGTATTTTGCGGTCTGCAAAAAACGGATCTGCAAAAAACACGGATGACATCCGTATGCATTCCATATTTTGCGTAACGGAACAGCTGGCCCCTAATAGAACAGTCCTATTCTTGTCCGTAATGCGGACAATAATAGGACATGTTCTATTCTTTTGCAGAACAGAAATACGGACATGCGGAAACGGAATGCACATGGAGTAACTTCCCTTTTTTATTGCGGATCCATTGAAGTGAATGGTTCCGCATACGGTCCGCAAAAAAAACGGAACGACACGGAAAGAAAATACGTTCGTGTGCATGAGCCCTTATGCTGCATGGAGATCTGTCTCCGTACAGCATTAAAATGTACGGCCTCCGATGAGGCGAACTCAGTTATTCTCGAAGTCTAGCAAGACTTTGATGAATAAATTCAGTATTGGATTTTTAAACTGGTAAACCACTTTAAGGGTACACGTCCGCAATTTCATTTCGCATTTTGCAGAACGGAATTGCGGACTCGTTCATTTCCGGGTCCGTAATTCCGTTCCCGAAAAAAATAGAACATGTCCTGCATATTCTATTAGTGCCGGCAATGTGCGGTCCGCAAAATGGGGAACGCACATTGTCGTCCATTATAACATGGTTATAAGGGAAAATAATAGCATTCTTTAATACAGAATGCTTAGTAGGTGGTCAATTGAGGGTTAAAAAATATAAAATAATTAAAGGGATTCTGTCACCAGTTTTTGACCCCCACATTCAAAAATATGGTTATGTGCATGGTGCCCTTGTGATTCCTAATGTGGTCTTATAAACTAAATCTGTAGGCTCATTTAGTGTAAAAAACGTTTTATTTAACCTGTCATTCATCAGATTAAGGTGCCCAGGAGGACGCTCATGTCTCCAAGATGCCGCCCGCCGCCGCCGCCGTTCGTGCCCAGCTCCTCCTTTGCTTTCATCAGCGATGTGCCCAGCTCCTCCTTTGCTTTCATCAGCGATGTGCCCAGCTCCTCCTTTGCTTTCATCAGCGATGTGCCCAGCTCCTCCTTTGCAGTCCTGCTCCAACGGTCTTCAATCTGCCCAAGGGGCGGCGTTTCACCTCTCTTGCGCCCAGCCAGCCTCCCCCAACTGCCGCTTTGAAGCGCCGCCCAGCTCATGAATATTCAGTTTGCTGGGCGGCTTCTGCGGTCCCCGCTCTGAAGCGCTGCGCTGAACAGTGCCCTGCGCATGCGCCGGATCTTGTGAAGTCGGGGACAGTAAGCGCCGCCCAGCGAAGTGAATATTGATGAGCTGGGCGGCGCTTACTGTACCGGACTTCACAAGATCCGGCGCATGCACCGGGCACTGTTAAGCGCAGCACTTCAGAGCGGTAACCGCAGAAGCCGCCCAGCAAACTGAATATTCATGAGCTGGGCGGCGCTTCAAAGCGGCAGTTGGGGGAGGCTGGCTGGGCGCAAGAGAGGTGAAACGCCGCCCCTTGGGCAGATTGAAGACCATTGGAGCAGGACTGCAAAGGAGGAGCTGGGCACATCGCTGATGAAAGCAAAGGAGGAGCTGGGCACATCGCTGATGAAAGCAAAGGAGGAGCTGGGCACATCGCTGATGAAAGCAAAGGAGGAGCTGGGCACGAACGGCGGCGGGCGGCATCTTGGAGACAAGAGCGTCCTCCTGGAGACAAGAGCGTCCTCCTGGGCACCTTAATCTGATGAATGACAGGTTAGATAAAACGTTTTTTACACTAAATGAGCCTACAGATTTAGCTTATAAGACCACATTAGGAATCACAAGGGCACCATGCACATAACCATATTTTTGAATGTGGGGGTCAAAAACTGGTGACAGAATCCCTTTAACTCACCTTCTCCTCTTGATCGCGTAGCTGCCGGTGATGAACCATGTGATGGACCATGTGATCTGATGTCACCACAGGTCCTTTAGCCGGCAGCTCATGATTAAAGAAGTAAGAAGAGACCGGCAGCTACGCGATCAAGAGGAGAAGGTGAGTTAATTATTTTGTATTTTTGAACCCTCAATGGACCACCTACTATGCATTCTGTATTAAAGAATGCTATTATTTTCCCTTATAACCATGTTATAAGGGAAAATAATAACATCTTCACAACACTGAACCCAAACCTGAACTTCAGTGAATTAGTTCGGGTCTCGGTACCACAGTCGGTTTTTTATCACGCGCGTGCAAAACGCATTGCACCCGCGCGATAAAAACTGAACAACAGAACGCAATCGCAGTTAAAACTGACTGCAATTGCATACCTACTCGCGCGGGTTTGCCGCAACGCATCCGGACACGCTCGTGTGAACTCAGCCTTACTGGTTATTGCAGGGCACCGGTCACACCGATATAATGAACAGGAGGCAGGAAATTTCTCTACTTACGGCAACCCCCCCTTCCCCTCCCCATTTGGCCGGACCTGTAAACGGAACCTTACCTAGGCTACTTTCACACTAGCGGCACGGACCTCCGGCAGGCTGTTCTGTCAAGTGCACATGATGCAAGGGGATTCGGTCTTGGCCGCGGCCTATGATCGGCTGCGGCAATGTCACACCGGGTGTTGACATCGCTGGTAGTGTTGAGCGAACTTGTGTTTTTAAGTTCGACGTCTAAAGTTCGGGATCAGGTTATCGAAGAATCGCGTTATGGATTCCGCTACCCCGGACCAAGTTATGGTCCGTGGTAGCGGAATCCATAACGCGATTCTTCGATAACCTGAACCCGAACTTTAGACGCCAAACTTAAAACACAAGTTCGCTCAACACTAATCGCTGGTGCCCAGACGAGCATCACAGGCCTGGGAGAGGAGCGAAGAGCCGGCAGGTAAGGCTACTTTCACACTAGCGACACGGACCTCCGGCAGCCTGTTCCGTCGGGTGCACAGCCTGCTGGATCCGTCCTGCCGCTAGTAACCGTGTGCCTCTGGACTGCCACTCCGTCCCCATTGACTAAAATGGGGGCGGGGGCGGAGTTCCAGCGAGAAGCTGCCGGAATAAATGTTGGACATGTCGTAGTTTTATTCCGGCAGGCTCTCGCCGTGCCTCGCCGGAACTCCGCCCCTGCCCCCATTTTAGTCAATATGGACGGAGCGGCAGTCCGGAGGCACACGGCCATTAGCGGCAGGACGGATCGGGCAGGCTGTGCACCCGACAGAACAGCCTGCCGGAGGTCCGTGCCGCTAGTGTGAAAGCAGCCTTACCTGCCGGCTCCTCACTCCTCCCCCAGGCCAGCGATGCTCCTCTGGGCACCAGCGATGTCAACACCTGGTGTGACATTGCTGCAGCCGATCACAGGCCGCGGCCAAGACCGAATCCCCTTGCATCACGTGATCATTTGTCAAGATGCAAAGGGAGCCTGAAACCGCTGCGGCCTGTGATTGGCTGCTGTGATGTCACACCGGTGCCCAGAGGAGCATCGCAGGCCTGGGGGAGGAGCCGGGAAGAAGGTAAGTGAGCTTTCATTTACAGGTCCGGCCAAAATGAGGGGGGAGGAGGCCGCAAAAAACCCTCCCATTCTTGCACAACCCCTTTAAGCCCCTATGAGCAGTCACTTGTTTGCCCCAGACGTGCGATCATCTGCAGCACATCTCCCCGTGTAATCTGCTGAGATTCAATACAACTGTACGGGAGAAGAACGACTGCAGCAGCGATCATTCCTCCCCATTCACTTTGCATCGGCCTGTGTAATGGGCTAATACAAACGAGCACTGATCAACCATTTTTTTTATGCCCCTTGAAATACAGCAACGTGACAATGTGGCCCCCAGACCAAGAAAACACTGTGCACCTCTGATATAGGAGATAACTGCCGCACTCCACTATCTCCGTCAGTCCTATTGACCGTGAATGGAGTGGCAGCGTGCCGTTCAGAGGAAACAGGACCCCGTCTTTGTGAGCGGTGGAGATTTTTTTATTTAAAGGGCATCTGTCAGCAGTTTTGTACCTATGACACTGGTGACCTGTTACATGTGCACTTGGCAGCTGAAGACATCTGTGTTGGTCCTATGTTCATATGTGTCCTCATTGCTGAGAAAAATTATGTTTTATTGCATGCAAATGAGCCTCTAGGAGCAACGGGGGCGTTGCCATTACACCTAGAGGCTCTGCTCTCTGCACTTTGATTGATAGGGCCAGTGAAAACCTCATCACGACCAGCCCTGTCAATCAAAGTGCAGAGGCCTGGCAGTTGCTGAGATACCAGCAGCAGGGAAGAAAGGAAGAATTCCTATGCAGCTTATTACACTAGCTCCTGGACTATAAACACTGACCACCCCTGTAATGGACTGTACCATAATATTGCAATACCTAAAGGGGGCGTGGTCATTGGTATCACGTGACATTTGTTACACAGTGAATCCAGTCCTACAATAAACTACTGACTCAAGCATCTCCCTTCCCCTTGCTCTATGACGTAGTCTGCAGCTGCAGTGAGACTACATCTCCCAGCATGCCTCAGCAGCCTGCCGGAACTTGTAGACTCATCACAGCTGGAGAGCCATAGGTTGCAGACTACCGAGCTGTTGTGCGGCGTGCCCCGTGTGTGTGTTGTAGGGCTGGGGCACGCCGAGCTGCACACAGACTGTGGCCCGGCTCCGGGCTGTTATCAGTGCTGACCTCAGAATACAGTAGACACGTCCAATGTGGGCAAGCGATGCTTCAATCTTCCAGCGCTCAATTTGGCCCCGCCTCCTCTAGCTTCACCGGCTACGGGGCGCAGAGTGGATCAAAATACCTCAAGAATTTCCCTGTTGTGTGACTGAATTACGCATGTGCAAGAGATTTGTCGTTTAGGGGAAATGTCTCTGTGCTCTGGGACTTGTTCTCACTATAGAAATAGCGTTTAGGTCTTGGGAAGACGTTTACAAGTTATCAAAAATATCAATAAATGTATTGTTTGGGTTTCTTAACACGCCGCGGTTTTGTAGCGTTTCTGGCGTTGCGGTTATAGTAAGTTTTTAATAACATCCCGTCCGTGAAACGTAACTCCCAAAATTTACATCCTGATCCACTGGACTGTACTGCCCCCTTTGTGAAATCAAAAAAAAAAATGGCAGCCTGCCCCATCATGTGGTTACGGTGCGCCCCAATGAATGCAATAAGAATAAAACTCCTTAAAATTGCATATAAAAATCCATAGACGCGGTATTTACTTGCCCCCAATCACGAGAATGGCGGTCTGTGTTCCCCAACTTGAATGGATCACGTTTTTGTTCCAGGGCCACTTTACGTTCCCGGTCTGCCCCTGTTTCTGGTGCATAGACCGCCAGAAGATACGCCAAGGTCATTTAGAAAGGTGCGCTTCTTAATAAATCTCGCCTCTCTTGCTCCAGCTTAGGGCTCATGCGCACGACCATTGCCTGTTTTGTGGTCTGCAAATTGCGAATCCGCCTTGTGCATTCCGCATTTTGCGGAACAAATTGGCCGGCCCCTAATAGAACAGTCTTATCATTGTCCGTAATGCAGACAATAATAGGACATGTTCTATCTTTTTGCAGAACGGCCATGCAGACACAAAATGCACACAGAGTCGTTTCAGTTTTTTATGCAGACCCATTGAAGTGAATGGATCCACATATGGGCTGCAAAAAAAACGGCACGGAAACTGAAATAAAAAAAAAACCTTCATGTGCATGAGCCCTTACCTGATGAAAGTGTTAAGCCTCTGCAGACGTCGGTGGAACACGGTCCGTGAGATACCGGACTGGCATTGCAGGAGCGCACAGCGTCATAGCAACCAATCGCTCCTGCAATGCCAGTCCGGTATCTCACGGACCGTGTTACACCGACGTCTGCAGAGGCTTTAGACCAGACATAAACTCGCAGCTTGTGTCAGTGACAGGTCCCGTTCTGACCTCCGCTCCTCTGACAGGATAACACAGCACTACACTGATGTATAATGCTGTGTCATCCTGAGAGTCCTGGAATCTACTGAATTAGAGCTCATTCAGACAGCCGTATTTTTTGTTCCGCACCCGTTCCGGAATGACACATTCATTTCAATGGGACTGCAAAACACTCCGTGTGCTGTCCGCATCAGTTGTTCCATTCCACGGTAACGCAAAAAATATAGAGCATGTCCTATTCTTGTCTGCAATTGTGGACAAGAATAGGCATTTTTAATGAGACTGGCGGCCATGTGCGGTCTGCAAATTGCGCAACGCGCACTGGCCGGTATCCTTGTTTTGCGGATCTGCAATTTTCAGACCGCAAAACACATACGACCGTCTGAATGAGCCCTTAGGGTCCATTCACATGTCCGCAAAATGGGTCCGCATCCGCTCCCCAATTTTGCGGAACGGGTGCGGACCCATTAATTTTAAATGGTGGCCGCAAAAGATGCGGACAGCACACTGTGTGCTGTCCGCATCCACACTTCCATTCCGCAGCCCTGCAAGAAAATAGAACATGTCTTATTCTTGTCCTCAGACATGGACAAGAAAAAGCATTTCAATTATAGTGCCGGTTATGTGCGGTCTGCAAAATGCGGAACGCACATGGCTTGTTGTCCGTGTTTGTGTGAATGGACCCTTACACTGACATAATGCTGCGGGCATAATACAACAGATTCCAGGACTCTCAGAGACACACAGCCTTATAAATCAGTATAAGACCTCTTGCATACGGAACGTTGTGTGCCCATGGCCATAATGCGGCCCGCATATAGCGGGTACACAATACACGGGCACCGGCCCATGTGCATTCCGTATCACAGATCAATCACGGAGATGCGGAACGGAAGCACGGATCGGAACCTCACAGAAGCACTACGGGGTGTGAATTTTTTTTGTGGTGTGGACAGATCACAGACCCATTCAAGTTGAATGGGTCTCAATCCGTCCTGGCCGCCACATGGACATTGCCCATGCATTAGGGACCGCAAATTGCGGTCCCCAATGCACGGAACGGATGCACAACGTCCATGTGCAAGAGGCCTATGAGCTCATGCACACGACCGTGTTTTTGTCTGCATCCAATCCGCACTTTTTGCATATCGGATGCTGCCCCATTCATTTCAATTTCAAAAGATGCGGTCCGAATCCGTATATATCTGTTCTGCAGCCCCGTAAAAAAAAAAAATGTCCTATTCTTGTCCGTTTTGTGGACAAGGATAGGACATATCTAGAGAAGTTAAAAAATAAATAGCGGCATGCCATCGGCCGGTATCCATGTCTTGTGGATCTGCGACTAACGGATGGTAAAACACGTACATCCGTGTGCAGGAGCCCTAATGCTGTGCGATCCTGTCAGAGGAGCAGAGGCCAGAACGGATTCAACTCCCTCGTGTCCGTCTGGACTTAACTCTGGCCCATGGATTTTTCTGGAAGATGAACGGGACAGTTGCAAAAATGTCTGCAACAAACCTAGAGTGGTGGCTGATGTAACCAGGTAGCAATGGGGTGGAACTAGCCAGCCACCATAAAATAAAAACCCTTGTCCCTTAAAAGCTAGAAACCTTGGAACCGGACCCGAGTTCGGGAAATGTTTACAGTAGAAATTGATTTATGAAGTTATTGCCCGAAGTCCCACAAGACTTCGCAAAGTAATACCTTCGCTCATCGGAGCCAATACATTGTAATACTGTACAGAGCGCTCGCTCCATACAGTATTAGAAGGAAGTTTTATGCAAATCGACTTTGGATGTTTCATCCGGGTGTCAGAACCCCACGATCAGATACTTATCCGGAGGACAGGTCATCAGTTAAAAAGAACCTCAGAAAATCCCTTTAATTCTGATGCAATTCAGCATCTCGACCAGCAGGTGGCACCAAAGACTTACTATTTTCCTGCACATATGCATGTACTATAGCTTAGTCTCTGTTCGCATCACCCCAGAGCTCCACATTTGCAGGCATTAACTCCATATCCATAGGGGGCTGTACACCCAACAGATGCTTTATTACCTCCCCTCCATTACATACGTATCATCATATAGCTTATATGGCAAGAGCTTTTCTACAGCAGGAAAACCACGTTGTGGCTGAAATGTTCAGGTCCGGCTGAAAGATGATGAGCTCTTCACAGACAAAAATTATTATATTAATGGTAAACTGAAAATAAAATACAAAGATTTTTTTTTTTTTATAGAGCATGTATGTTTGCACCCGGACGGCAGGTTATATGGTTTGGGTAAAAACCTTGGACTGTCTAAGGGCAAAAAAGCACATGGATTTCTGTAAGCTCCATCCAGATGAATGGAACCGACTTTCAGTCGCAGAAATTTTCTGCAACAAAGGCCTCATGCACACGGCCGTTGTTCTGGTCCGCACCCGAGCCGCAGTTTTTGCGGCTCGAGTGCGGACCCTCTCACTTCAATGGGGCCGCAAAAGATGCGGACAGCACTCCGTGTGCTGTCCGCATCCGTGGCTCCATTCCGCGGCCCCGCTAAAAAAAATATAACATGTCCTATTCTTATCCGTTTTGCAGACAAGAATAGGCATGTCTACAATGCAAATTGCGGAAGGCACACGGGCGGCAAAAAACAGAACGGTTGTGTGCATGAGGTCAAAATCTGCCGTGTGTTAAAGGGAATCTGTCACCTATTTTGAGCCTATAATACCGTTAACATAGCAATGTGCAATAAAGTACCTTCCTTCCAGCATGTGTCCTCTTTCTTTTATTCAACTTTTCATTCAGATGAAAAAGCTATTTTTCTGATATGCAAATTAAGTCTCAAGGTGCCCAGAGGGGCGTTATTCCTCTCCTCTAGTGCCCAGTAAGGCCCACCCCCTGCAGTGCCCAGCCCGCCTTTCTTCCAAGCCCAGCACGCCTCCTCATAAATAAATGTACTCCCACATACTTGCCGAATGGCGCCATCTCCTCCACTACGTCATTTAATTTATTCACTGCACCGTCCTTGCTTCCTCCTCTCTTGGCCTCCGAAATCTCGCACAGGCTCAGTATCGCTGAGTGCCTGCGCCTGAACGATACTCCTGCTCCTGAGGGCAACTGCCTCAATAGTGTCACTGGGCATGCGCCGAGCCCAGTGACGTAATCAGAGCGCTGTTGGCCTCTGGAGCAGGTGTAAAGTTACATTACCCTACTTCGTGAGATTTCCCTACATGAGGAGGCGTTCCTGAGTTTTGACAATCTGTTCATGCGCAAAAGGACAGTTTAAGGCCTCTTTCACACTTGCGTTGTCCGGCTCTGGCGTGTACTCCACTTGCCGGAATTACACGCCGGATCCGGAAAAGCGCAAGTGAACTGAAAGCATTTGAAGACGGATCCGTCTTCAAAATGCTTTCAGTGTTACTATGGCAGCCAGGACGCTATTAAAGTCCTGGTTGCCATAGTAGTAGTGGGGAGCGGGGGAGCAGTATACTTACAGTCCGTGCGGCTCCCGGGGCGCTCCAGAGTGACGTCAGAGCACCCCATGCGCATGGATGACGTGCCATGCGATCACGTCATCCATGCGCGTGGGGCGCCCTGACGTCACTCTGGAGCGCCCTGGGAGCCGCACGGACGGTAAGTATACTGCTCCCCCGCTCCCCGCTACACTTTACCATGGCTGCCAGGACTTTAGTGTCCCGGCAGCCATGGTAACCATTCAGAAAAAGCTAAATGTCGGATTCGGCAATGCGCCGAAACTACGTTTAGCTTAAGGCCGGATCCGGATCAATGCTGCGGTATTTTCTCCGGCCAAAAAACTTTCCGGTCCGGAACTGAAGACATCCTGATGCTTCCTGAACGGATTTCTCTCCATTCAGAATGCATTAGGATAAAACTGATCAGGATTCTTCCGGCATAGAGCCCCGACGACGGAACTCTATGCCGGAAGAAAAGAACGTGAAAGAGCCCTAAGGAAAATCTTACAGCGGAGTTCAGCTGCACACCAGGACACTGCGCATGCGCCGGAAAGCCTCAGTAGGGAAATATTACGACCCAGTGTGCAAGCGCGGCTAACTCCAGAACATCCATCCGATCTCTGCGCCTGCGCAGTGTGGGGGTAGGGAGATCTCATGGCCATATTTTCTGTTAAATAAATATATATATATAGGGGTTGTCTGCCTGCGCATATATATATATATATATAGATATATATAGATATATATATATAAAAAATCCGCAGCACTCCTTGAAAGATGAAAAAATTTGCTATATATTCACACATGTCATATTGCAACGTTTCGGTTCTCTCTCAGAACCGAAACGTTGCTATATGACATGTGTGAATAAATAGCACATTTTTTCATCTTTCAAGGAGTGCTGCGGATTTTTATTACTTTTCATCATCCTGAATCAAGGGATTACCACTGGCACCCATCTTTCAACCAAATAAAGAAGTGCTGCCCGGCTTTTTATGGAGATATATATATATATCCATAAATCCATATATCGTATATATGTACAGTACAGACCAAAAGTTTGGACACACCTTCTCATTCAAAGAGTTTTCTTTATTTTCATGACTATGAAAATTGTAGATTCACACTGAAGGCATCAAAACTATGAATTAACACATGTGGAATTATATACTTATCAAAAAAGTGTGAAACAACTGAAAATATGTAATATTCTAGGTTCTTCAAAGTAGCCACCTTTTGCTTTGATTACTGCTTTGCACACTCTTGGCATTCTCTTGATGAGCTTCAAGAGGTAGTCACCTGAAATGGTTTTCACTTCACAGGTGTGCCCTGTCAGGTTTAATAAGTGGGATTTCTTGTCTTATAAATGGGGTTAGTCCTACTGAATAGACTGTTAGAATTTGTATTATGGCAAGAAAAAAGCAGCTAAGTAAAGAAAAACGAGTGGCCATCATTACTTTAAAAAATGAATTGGGAAAACTTTGAAAGTGTCCCCAGGTGCAGTCACAAAAACCATCAAGCGCTACAAAGAAACTGGCTCACATGCGGACCGCCCCAGGAAAGGAAGACCAAGAGTCACCTCTGCTGCGGAGGATAAGTTCATCCGAGTCACCAGCCTCAGAAATCGCAGGTTAACAGCAGCTCAGATTAGAGACCAGGTCAATGCCACACAGAGTTCTAGCAGCAGACACATCTCTAGAACAACTGTTAAGAGGAGACTGTGTGAATCAGGCCTTCATGGTAGAATATCTGCTAGGAAACCACTGCTAAGGACAGGCAACAAGCAGAAGAGACTTGTTTGGGCTAAAGAACACAAGGAATGGACATTAGACCAGTGGAAATCTGTGCTTTGGTCTGATGAGTCCAAATTTGAGATCTTTGGTTCCAACCACCGTGTCTTTGTGCGACGCAGAAAAGGTGAACGGATGGACTCTACATGCCTGGTTCCCACCGTGAAGCATGGAAGTGTGATGGTTTGGGGGTGCTTTGCTGGTGACACTGTTGGGGATTTATTCAAAATTAAAGGCATACTGAACCAGCATGGCTACCACAGCATCTTGCAGCGGCATGCTATTTCATCCGGTTTGCGTTTAGTTAGACCATCATTTATTTTTCAACAGGACAATGACCCCAAAAACACCTCCAGGCTGTGTAAGGGCTATTTGACCATGAAGGAGAGTGATGGGGTGCTGCGCCAGATGACCTGGCCTCCACAGTCAGCGGACCTGAACCCAATCGAGATGGTTTGGGGTGAGCTGGACTGCAGAGTGAAGGCAAAAGGGCCAACAAGGGCTAAGCATCTCTGGGAACTCCTTCAAGACTGTTGGAAGACTATTTCAGGTGACTACCTCTTGAAGCTCATCAAGAGAATGCCAAGAGTGTGCAAAGCAGTAATCAAAGCAAAAGGTGGCTACTTTGAAGAACCTAGAATATGACATATTTTCAGTTGTTTTACACTTTTTTGTTATGTATATAATTCCACATGTGTTAATTCATAGTTTTGATGCCTTCATTGTGAATCTACAATTTTCATAGTCATGAAAATAAAGAAAACTCTTTGAATGAGAGGGTGTGTCCAAACTTTTGGTCTGTACTGTATATATATTATATATATTTATTTAACAGAAAATATGTTATAATAGGAATGAGACAATATCAGGGCATCTACCCCGGGAGCCCACTGGGGATCATATCAGTCTATAATATTAGGGCTCTCTCGGGGATGGCTGCTATTGTATCCCACGGAGGCGGACGGCTAATACTGACAGCTTAGTTGGGTTTTTGTCAGCCTCTGTATGTTCATGGACACTACAACTGGTAAATTACTTTGCACTTGTAAGAATAGATACCAATGGTAGCAGTGCGACACTGCCTTTGTTTGTATGTTTATTCTTTAAATATTTGAAAACTTAATAAAAACAGTTAAAAAAAGAAAAAAAAGAAAAAGAAAATATGGCCATGAGATCTCCCTACCCCCACACTGCGCAGGCGCGGGGATCGGATGGATGTTCTGGAGTTAGCTGCGCTTGCGCACTGGGCCGTAATATTTCCCTACTGAGGCTCTCCGGCGCATGCGCAGTGTCCCAGAATGCAGCTGAACTCCGCTGTGATATTTTCCTTAAAATGTCCTTTTGCGCATGCGCAGATTGTCAAAACTCAGGAACGCCTCCTCATGTCATTAGCGGTGCGACCGAAAGTTAGGAGGTAGGGAAATCTCACGAAGTAGGGTAATGTAACGTTACACAGGAGTATCGTACAGGCGCAGGCACTCAGCGATACTGCGCCTGCGCAGGATTTTGGAGGCCAAGAGAGGAGGAAGCAAGGATGGTGCAATGAATAAATTAAATGATGTAGTGGAGGGGCCGGCGCCGTTCGGCAAGGATGTAGGAGTACTTTTATTTCTTAGGAGGCGTGCTGGGCTTGGAAGAAAGGCGGGCTGGGCACTGCAGGGGGGCATTACTGGGCACTAGAGCAGAGTAATAACGCCCCTCTGGGCAACATGAGACTTAATTAACATATCAGAAAAATTGCTTTATCATCTGAATGAAAAGTAAAAAAAAAAAAAGGGGACACATGCAGGAATGAAGGTACTTTAGTGCACATTGCTATGTTAACATTATTATAGGCTCAAAATAGGTGACAGATTCCCTTTAAGGAGTCCTCCGTGATCACATTACCATTATTTCCATGTTGACCCCACTATCTAAGGGCATTCAGGTCCGACTCCTGCTCTGTGAGGGGTGCGGGGTACGGGTGCCCGCAATGGGTGCACAGGGAGGCATTATTTTAACATGGTCATTGTGCCATGTGGCTGCTGTGTGAAGGGGCGCCAGGGTGCAGGACTGCACTGGGTGCAATGAAAAGATCTATACTGGCGCCTGGATAATAAGAATGAAAGGCAAGCTGATGAAGGCTGTAGGACTCCCTTGCAGTTTGCAGTGTTTCTCGCTGTTGCTGTAATCACACACTGTTCTTAGAGACACTGAATTTCGGATTCACTTTTTCCCACGAGAATCTCTGTTCTTGTGGTTTTTGCAGGAAGCAACAAGTAGTAACGTAGACAAGGTGGCGGTAAACAGTGGAGCAACGCTGACTGCTGCAGCACCGAGAAGGTGCCCGGCCTGAGGAAACGGTGCACACGAGCCGGGCAGGTCCGTACAGCCACAGGCAGACACCGCGGTCACATATAGGTCGCACTCAGGTTGTCTACAGATATACCTGCTGAGTGGATAAATCTTCAGTCTGATCCTTCTGCTTGAACTAGCTGTCAGACAAATGCTTGCCTAGGGACCAACGTGTTCACATAGCGGGGGTCATTTATCATCTTGTTTGCACCTTTTCTTTGTCTCATTTTGAGTGTTGTTTAGTCTCATTTCCTCTTTGTTTTTTGTCTCTTTTATCTTGTTCAACTGCTATTTGTGTTAGGCTACATGCACACGACCGTGCTGTTTTTTGCGGTCCGCAAACCGCGGATCCACAAAAAACGGAAGCCGCCCGTGTGCCTTCCGGAATTTGCGGAAAACGGAACGGGCGCCCGATTGTAGACATGCCTATTCTTGTCCGCAAAATGGACAAGAATAGGACATGCTATATTTATTTTGCGGGGCCACGGAACGGAGCAACGAATGCGGACAGCACACGGAGTGCTGTCCGCATCTTTTGCGGCTCCATTGAAGTGAATGGGTCCGCATCCGAGCCGCAAAAACGGCGGCTCGGATGCGGACCAAAACAACGGTCATGTGCATGAGGCCTTAGACTGACTTTGGACTTGTGGTTTAGGCTACTTTCACACTAGCGTTCGGCTGTCCACTTGTGAGCTCCGTTTGAAGGGGCTCACAAGCGGACCCGAACGCTTCCGTCCAGCCCTAATGCATTCTGAGTGGACGCGGATCCGCTCAGAATGCATCAGTCTGGCGGCGTTCAGCCTCCGCTCCGTTCAGCAGGTGGACACCTGAACGCTGCTTGCAGCGTTCGGGTGTCCGCCTGGCCGTGCGGAGGCAAGCGGATCCATCCAGACTTACAATGTAAGTCAATGGGGACGGATCCGTTTGAAGATGACACACTATGGCTCAATCTTCAAACGGATCCGTCCCCCATTGACTTTCAATGTAAAAGTCTGGACGGATCCGTTCAGGCTACTTTCACACTTAGACATTTTTTGACAATATAATGCAGACGGATCCGTTCTGAACGGAGCCACCGTCTGCATTATATGAACGGATCCGCTCTGAACGCTAGTGTGAAAGTAGCCTTAGTTGGCGTGTATGTTTTAGGGCTAGTTCACACGAACGTAAGGGCTCCGTGCCCGTGCTGTGGACCGCAAATTGCGGTCCACAATGCACAGGCACCGACCTTGGGGCAGCCACATGCAGATGGCAGACCCATTCACTCACTTGAATGGGGTCAGTGATACATCCGTTCAGCAAAAAGATAGAACAAGTTCTATCTTTTTACGGAACACAACACCACAGAAGCACTGCATAGTGCTTCCATGGGGTTCCGTTCCGTGCTTCTGGTGAACCGTGTATTGCGGAACCGCCGAATGCGGCCTGCAGCATGGGAACGGAGCCCTTACGTTCGTGTGAACAAGCCCTTAGACTGATATACAGTTGCAAGAAAAAGTATGTGAACCCTATGGAATGATATGGATTTCTGCACAAATTGGTCACAAAATGTGATCTGATCATCATCTAAGTCACAACAATAGACAATCACAGTCTGCTTAAACTAATAACACACAAAGAATTAAATGTTACCATGTTTTTATTGAACACACCATGTAAACATTCACAGTGCAGGTGGAAAAAGTATGTGAACCCCTAGACTAATGACATCTCCAAGAGCTAATTGGAGTGAGGTGTCAATCAATGAGATGAGATTGGAGGTGTTGGTTACAGCTGCCCTGCCCTATAAAAAACTCACACCAGTTCTGGGTTTGCTTTTCACAAGAAGCATTGCCTGATGTGAATGATGCCTCGCACAAAAGAGCGCTCAGAAGACCTACGATTAAGAATTATTGACTTGCATAAAGCTGGAAAGGGTTATAAAAGTATTTCCAAAAGCCTTGCTGTTCATCAGTCCACGGTAAGACTAATTGTCTATAAATGGAGAAAGTTCAGCACTGCAGCTACTCTCCCTAGGAGTGGCCGTCCTGTAAAGATGACTGCAAGAGCACAGTGCAGACTGCTCAATGAGGTGAAGAAGAATCCTAGAGTGTCAGCTAAAGACTTACAAAAGTCTCTGGCATATGCTAACATCCCTGTTAGCGAATCTACGATACGTAAAACACTAAACAAGAATGGCTTTCATGGGAGGATACCACAGAGGAAGCCACTGCTGTCCAAAAAAACATTGCTGCACGTTTACAGTTTGCACAAGAGCACCTGGATGTTCCACAGCAGTACTGGCAAAATATTCTGTGGACAGATGAAACCAAAGTTGATTTGTTTGGAAAAAGCATACAACACTATGTGCGGAGAAAAAGAGGCACAGCACACCAACATCAAAACCTCATCCCAACTGTGAAGTATGGTGGTGGGGGCATCATGGTTTGGGGCTGCTTTGCTGTGTCAGGGCCTGGATGGATTGCTATCATCGAAGGAAAAATGAATTCCCAAGTTTATCAAGACATTTTGCAGGAGAATTTGACTTGCATTGGGGGTCATGCCGGATCCGTCTTGCTCTGCATACCAGGACGGAAGGAAAAGGCAGCATGCTGCGGTTTGCTCTCCGGTATGAGAATGGGGACAGAATGCATTTTGGAGCATTCCGTTCTGTTCAGTTACATTTTGTCCCAATAACAAAATGAAAATAAATGGGAACAAAACTGAAGCATTTTTTTCCGGTATTGAGACCTTATGACGGATCTCAATACTGGAAAATATTAACGCTAGTGTGAAAGTAGCCTTAGCTGTGTTTTTACTTTTTCCATCAGGGAGCTCAGCTATGGCTCCTTATCTCTGATCTGTGGCCTTATTGACACTCATTATAGCTCAGTTCTTATGTTACCAATAAGAATGTGGTTTAAATAAGTGTTTTTGAGCTATTAACAAATTTATAGATAAGTTATTAGACGACCGATACAAAGTTAAATACAATTCTCATAGCAAGACAGAAGTTAACCTTTTATGACAAAGCTGCTGAATTTTTTCATAAATGCAAATGCAATCATAAAAAAAAATATTCCCAAAGTTGTCCATAGCGTTTAAGGCTCCAGGCACTCGTATCCGCTTTGTGGTCCGTGGATCAGCAAGACACAGACACCGGCTGTGTGCATCCCGCATTTTCCCCTTCTGCAGGTCCATGAAACAGGCATACAAGTGCGGACAGGACACGGTGCACTGTCCACATCTATTGTGGCCCAATTGAAATGAATGGGTCCGCATCAGATCTGCGAAAAATGCGGATAGGCTGCGGACCAAAAATATGGTTGTGTGCAAGAGGCCTAACTTTTACATGGAAACTTGCAAAATCTGCAGGTGAAATTGTTTCACCTCCAGTTTGCCAATGGTGTCGCTGGCATCCCGCCATTTTGGATGCAGACTTGTTTGCTGTAGTTGGCGTCTCACTGTTGCTGTGCCCTGAGCCCGAAGCAAGAGATTGCACTCACACTGTGCTGAACCGAGCACCCGCACACAACTCTCCCACACAAGCCCGAAACACACTACTTGTCGGGATCCAATCTGGACTGAATCTCCTTCCCGAAACACAGCGGCTACGGTTAGGATGGCCAGACATCAGGTTTCAGGCCGGACAGTCCAGTTTTCTGGCTCCCTGTCCTCCATCCGGCGCAGGGCCTGGACGAACACAGGGATGTCCACCCTTTCAGTACCTCACGCTCACGCTCAGACAGCATTCTGACTGCATTCAGAAAGTTGTCCCCTCTAATCAGACCTCAGGTTTTGGGACGTGGCCGGTGAGGTCCGGCTTTCTGGGTTGAAGCCAGTGGCCACCCTAGCTACGGTCCCAACACGCCCTGTTGTGCATTACAGGTATTATAATTTATTATTACAGTATTTCATCCAGCTTAAAGGGGCATTCCTATCTCTTAAAGTTACAACATACTTAAAATCTTTGGGGGTCCACCATCTGGGATTCCCCACCAATCTTGCCCAACACAGCAGTGTACCTGCCACACGCTGTATCAGTGCTGGAGCCCCTTCAGTCTCAGGATCAGTGGGTGTCTCCTGCACCGATGTGCTATGTAGAGCTTTTAGCGGAGCGAGTGGGCACAGGCAGGAGCTCCGAATAGCACATCACTGATCCTGCCTGTGCCCACTCCACTAAAATCTGGCATGATAGCATATCAGATGTACTATGCCAGGCTTTAGCGGAGATTGTACAGGCAGGAGCAGTGATGTGTGCTCCTGCCTGTACATCGCTCACTGAGGCCACAGAGGAATCCGTACACCGCTGACATGTACGGATTTCAAAGTGCTACAGGCACCCGAATTTCAGGTGCCTATCTGAAGTAAAATAAAATAAGCAGAGGCTAGCTAGAAATGACTGGACCCCATAGCAAAAAATTTTATGGGCCCCCCCCTCCCGGATCCCCAACCCCCACATACCTCTCGGACCTCGCCGCCACATCCGCAGCTCCTTACGCACTTGCGACGGTTACGCGTAGGAATGAGCACAGACAGTTGGTCACTGGCAACTCATTTGTGCCAGTGTAGGAAATGTATGAATCTAAATGATGTGTATTAAAGAAGATTGGTAAATTGTACAGGGGTCTGTAACACAAGAAGGTGAAAGTACATATTGTGGGGTGTGTATGTGTATTAGACAGAAGGTAGGGATATGTATCTTGTGTAGTTTGGGTATTAGGGAGACTAAGGGGTATATATCTAGGGCTTGGCCTCAGGGCTGCTGGCAGGCTTGGCCTCAGGGGTGCTGACAGGCTTAGCCTCAGGGGTGCTGACAGACTTAGCCTCAGGGGTGCTGGCTGGCTTGGCCTCAGGGGTGCTGGCTGGCTTGGCCTCAGAGGTGCTGGCTGGCTTGGCCTCAGGGGTGCTGGCAGGCTTGGCCTCAGGGGTGCTGGCAGGCTTGGCCTCAGGGGTGCTGGCAGGCTTAGCCTCAGGGGTGCTAGCTGGCTTAGCCTCAGGGGTGCTAGCTGGCTTGGCCTCAGGGGTGCTGGCTGGCTTGGCCTCAGGGGTGCTGGCTGGCTTGGCCTCAGGGGTGCTGGCAGGCTTGGCCTCAGGGGTGCTGACAGGCTTGGCCTCAGGGGTGCTGGCTCGCTTGGCCGGGCAGAAGGAGTGTGGGAGACTGTGAGGCCTTTTTTCTTCAAGCTGCCCCGGAAAAAAAAATATTTTTCATTATACCTCAGGTCAGACCACCAATCAGACCCCCAATGTTAATCAGACCTCAGCTAAAAGCCCCAATAAGATCCCCAATGTTAATAAGACCCCGATAAGACCTCAGATAACACCTCAGCTCAGACCCCAATATGAATGACCCTCAATCAGACCTCAGATAAGAGCCCCATGCCTCTTAGCAGCCCCCAGTAGCCTCTCCATCAGCCCCCAGGGCGCCCCCCCCCCTTCCCCGTTATTAAAATCATTGGTGGGCAGTGCATCCCCCTCCCCGGTATTAAAATCATTGGTGGGCAGTGCGCCCTCCCCCCTCAGTGGGCCCTCTTCTCCCCCCCCCCCCTTCCCATTATTGGTGGCAGCGGCAGTTCCGATCGGAGTCCCAGCAGTGTAATGCTGGGGCTCCGATTGGTTACCATGGCAGCCAGGACGCTACTGAAGTCCTGTCTGCCATGGCCAGTTACTCTGCAGCAGCATACTTACATGCGCTGTGGCCGCCCAGCGCTCCTCCTTCTTGTAACTCGTCACAGGTCTGTGCGGCGCATTGCTATAAGCATAAGCAATGCGCCGCACAGACTTGTGAGTTGCTGGGTGTCAAGGAACCATGAACCAGACGTACAACAAGAGATAGTGAAAATAAGAAGGCTTTATTGAAAGTCAAGCCGTAAGGCAAAAGTCCAAGCGGATGGCTAAACCGAAGCAGGGTCTTGCGAAGCCAGAAGTCGGGAACCAGAAGGGTAGTCAGACGAAGCCTGGATCAGGAACCAGCAGGGTAGTCAGACGAGGCCTGGATCAGGAACCAGCAGGGTAGTCAGACGAAGCCAGGATCAGGAACAAGAAGCAGCAGCAGTCTTAGAAGCATGTGAACACAGGAGGACCAAGCAGGGGACTGAAGCCATAGACCTCCTATATATATGAGCTGGGCATCCAGCTCCTCCCAGTGGGAAGGAGAAGCCGCAGGGTGGGAGGCTACAAGAAACCCAGAAACCAAGATAGCCGCCAGCACATGTCAAACGAAGGAGGACAGCAAGAAGGTAAGACCATGACAGTACCTCCCCCTCAAGGGCCCCTCCTCCGCGGAGTAAAGAACGGTTTCTGAGGGAAGCGTGCGTGGAAGGCTCGGAGCAAGGCAGGAGCATGGACATCTGCGGAGGGAACCCAGGAACGCTCCTCTGGACCATAACCACGCCAATGGACCAAAAACTGCACCCGACCGCGGACCAGGCGTGAGTCCAGGATATTGCTCACCTCATACTCCTCACGATTGCCCACTTGGACCGGACGAGGCCGAGGAACCGAGGAAGTGAAACGATTACACACCAGTGGCTTCAACAGGGAGACATGAAACACGTTGGAGATCCGCATGCCAGGAGGAAGCGCGAGGGCATAGGCTACCGGGTTTACCCTGCGAAGCACTCGGAAGGGACCAACAAAGCGAGGCGCCAGCTTGGGAGTGGGCACTCGAAGGTTGAGGTTGCGGGTGGACAACCATACGCGGTCTCCGACCTGGTAGGAAGGAGCGGGCGCTCGTCTGCGATCAGCCTGGAGTCTCTGGCGCTGCGCAGAGACCTCAAGGGACCTCTGGATCTGTACCCAAGAAGCACGTAGGACGGAAAGGTGATCCTCCACAGCCGGAATATCCTGGGGAGAGAATACCTCCGGTAACACGGCTGGTTGGAACCCATAATTGGCCATGAAGGGAGACGTCCCAGAGGAAGAGTTCACCGCCGTGTTCCTGGCAAACTCAGCCCAAGGCAGGAGGTCAACCCAATTGTCTTGGTGATCGGAGACATAGCAACGAAGGAATTGCTCCAAGGCCTGATTGGATCGTTCTGCGGCCCCATTGGACTGAGGGTGGTAGGCCGAGGAGAAAGAGAGATGAATCCCCAACTGGGAGCAAAAGGCGCGCCAGAACCTGGACACAAACTGACTCCCCCGATCCGACACAATCTCCTTGGGCAAACCGTGCAACCGGAAGAGCTCCCTGGCAAAAATCGAGGCCAACTCTTGTGCAGAGGGTAACTTCTTGAGAGGAACACAGTGGCACATTTTGGAAAACCGATCCACAATCATGAGAATGACCGTATGGCCTCGGGATGCAGGGAGGTCCACAATGAAATCCATCCCCAGGTGTGACCATGGACGCTCCCCGGTGGCTATGGGTTGCAAAAGGCCCAACGGAAGGTGCCGAGGGGACTTACTCTGGGCACAAACGGAGCATGCCGCTACATATGCGGCGATGTCGGAACGTAGAGAAGGCCACCAGAACAGACGTGAAACAGCCCAGGACAGCTGATTCTTTCCAGGATGCCCCGCGGCCTTGGAGTTATGGTAGGTTCGCAACAACCGAGTGCGCAACTCCTCAGGCACAAAACATCTGCCGTTGGGTCTCCCAGAGGGAGCACCAGATTGAGCCGCCAAAATCTGCTCACCCAGGGGAGAGGTCAGGCTGGTGCGAATAGCGGCCAGGATCTGATTCGGAGGTATGACCGAAGTCGGAATCGACTCCTCCCCGGACAGCTCGGAGTACTGCCGTGATAAGGCATCCGCTCTGATGTTCTTGGAACCGGGTAGGTAGGAGACCACGTAATTAAAACGTGACAAGAACAGAGCCCATCTGGCCTGACGTGGTGTCAATCTCTTGGCCTCAGAGAGGTAGGTCAGATTCTTGTGGTCCGTCAGGATGAGAACCGGAACCACCGAGCCCTCGAGCAAGTGCCTCCATTCTTTAAGGGCCTGCACGATGGCCAATAACTCCCTGTCACCAATCTGATAGTTGCACTCCGCGGAAGACAGTTTCCGGGAGTAAAACCCACAAGGAAGCAGAGGGCCCTCTGGTGTTCTACGCTGAGACAGAAGGGCGCCTACTCCCGTCTCAGACGCGTCCACCTCGAGGACAAAAGGCAACCCAGGGTTGGGATGCGACAGAATCGGAGCCGACACAAAGGCGGACTTTAGAGCCTCAAAAGCTCGGATGGCCTCGAGCGGCCAGACCTGGGGATTACTGCCCTTCCTGGTCAGATCCGTGAGAGGCTTGGCTAGCATGGAAAAGTCCCTGATGAACTTCCGATAATAATTGGCGAAGCCCAAAAAGCGCTGCAGGGCACGAAGCCCACTGGGCTGGGGCCACTGTAAGACAGCCGAAACCTTCTCAGGATCCATGGAGAACCCCTCAGCGGAAATGATGTAACCTAAGAAGGTTACCTGGGATCGGTGAAATTCGCATTTCTCAAGCTTACCGAACAGCTTGTTCTCTCGTAAGCGTTGCAACACTCGTCTGACATCCAGAATGTGGGCCTCCATGGATTCAGAATATACCAAGATGTCATCCAAATAGACCACCACACACTGCTGCAACAGGTCACGGAAAACATCGTTGATGAATTCCTGGAAGACTGCGGGCGCATTGCACAACCCAAAGGGCATAACCAAGGATTCATAATGACCGGTCCTGGTGTTAAACGCGGTCTTCCACTCATCGCCCGCCTTGATCCTTACCAGGTTATATGCCGCCCGCAGGTCGAGTTTGGTAAAGACCGTGGCCCCTTTGAGGCGATCGAACAGCTCGGAAATCAAGGGTATCGGGTAAGCGTTCTTGATCGTGATGCGATTGAGACCCCTGTAGTCGATGCAAGGCCTCAACTCACCGCCCTTCTTTTTCACAAAGAAAAATCCAGCCCCTGCCGGGGACGAGGATTTGCGAATGTGTCCGCGTGAAAGCGCCTCCCTCACGTACTCCTCCATGGCCTCATTCTCCGCTACCGACAGTGGATAGACTTTGCCACGAGGAGGAACGGCACCAGATTGTAACTCTATGGCACAATCGTATGGGCGGTGCGGAGGTAGGGCAACCGCACGCACCTTATCGAATACATCCCGGTACTCCTCGTATTCAGGAGGCAACAGAGAGTCCGAGGAAGTACACAGCAACTTGACAGGCCCATGGATGCAACTAGCCCCACACTGCGGTGACCACGAGAGGATCTCGGCCGATCTCCAATCGAAAGTCGGATTATGCTTCTGGAGCCAGGGGTACCCCAAGACCACCGAGTAGTGTGGAGACGAAATAACCTGGAGACAGACCGACTCTCTGTGAACGGCACCAATGGCCAACCCCACTGGAAGGGTCTCCCGAGTCACGTGTGGCGGCAGAAGGGGTCTGCCGTCTATCGCCTCAAGAGCCAGTGGGGAACCTCGAGGCTGCAGAGGAATGGAATTGGCGGCAGCGAACACACTATCAATGAACAAACCACCAGCACCAGAGTCCACCAACGCCTGGGTCGTCACCGAGCCCCCGACCCAGGAGAGGACAACAGTAATCAGTGGTTTGTCAACACGGGAAACCGGGGACGAGGAGACTCCACCCAAGATCTGCCCCCGACAGGATCTCAGGTGCGAGCGTTTCCCGGACGGTTCGGGCATGCCAACCGAAAATGCCCACCGAGACCACAGTACATGCATCGGCCCTCGCGTCTCCGGAGTACCCTCTCCCCCTCGGACAGGCGAGCAAACCCCAGCTGCATGGGTTCACCCCCAGACAAGTCATCCCCAGGAGGCGTGGGAGGAGAGGGAGGCACGGGTGGGACAGCAAACGTAGGCGCCAATCTGTTAGAAGACCTCCGCAGGCTCTCCTTAAAGGAAGGTCTCTCCCTGAGTCTGGTGTCAATCAAAATCAGGAAAGAAATAAGGGACTCTAGCTCCACTGGTAGGTCCTTAGCTGCAACCTCATCCTTCAAGGCATCCGAGAGACCATGAGAGAAAGCAGCGACCAGAGCCTCATTATTCCAGCCCACCTCTGCTGCCAGGGTACGAAACTCAATGGCGTATTCAGCTACGGATCGTGAACCCTGTCTGATGGACATAAGGAGCTTCGCAGCAGAGGCAGCACGAGCCGGCACATCGAATACCTTCCGAAGAGAAGCAACAAAACCGGAAAACTCGGCAACCACCGGATTGTTGTTCTCCCATAAAGGACTGGCCCAGGCCAAGGCCTTGTCCGAGAGCAGCGAGATCAAGAAGCCCACCTTTGATCTCTCAGTAGGAAAGGCATGTGGCAGCAACTCGAAATAAATGCCCACCTGGTTAAGGAAACCTCGGCACTGAGTTGGCTCTCCCCCAAAGCGCTGTGGAAGGGGGGCAGAACCGGTCATACCCCGAAACACCGCAGGCGCAGCAACAGGTGTCGGGGTAGACTCTGGCGCAACAACCGGAGCGGCAGTAGGAGCGGGCCCAGGAGCGACAACCGACCCATCGGCAACGGAAGCTAAATGAGCCGTGCGTTCAAGCAGGGTTTGCAACGCCACAGCGAACCGACCCAACAGGTGATCCTGCTGATCAAGTCTGGCAACCAGCGTAGGTAGCGAGGATGGCCCTGTACCGTCAGAATTCATGGCTTGGTCCTAATGTCAAGGAACCATGAACCAGACGTACAACAAGAGATAGTGAAAATAAGAAGGCTTTATTGAAAGTCAAGCCGTAAGGCAAAAGTCCAAGCGGATGGCTAAACCGAAGCAGGGTCTTGCGAAGCCAGAAGTCGGGAACCAGAAGGGTAGTCAGACGAAGCCTGGATCAGGAACCAGCAGGGTAGTCAGACGAGGCCTGGATCAGGAACCAGCAGGGTAGTCAGACGAAGCCAGGATCAGGAACCAGAAGCAGCAGCAGTCTTAGAAGCATGTGAACACAGGAGGACCAAGCAGGGGACTGAAGCCACAGACCTCCTATATATATGAGCTGGGCATCCAGCTCCTCCCAGTGGGAAGGAGAAGCCGCAGGGTGGGAGGCTACAAGAAACCCAGAAACCAAGATGGCCGCCAGCACATGTCAAACGAAGGAGGACAGCAAGAAGGTAAGACCATGACACTGGGACTCTGATTGGAACTGCCGCTGCCACCAATGATGGGGGAGGGTTGGTTGGGGGGAGAGGCCACCCCCTATGGCACCGCCACATGATTTAAAAAAAAAATCCTCAGCCGGCGGCCCGGGGTCCCCAGTGGCGTAGGGCCCCATAGCGATCCCTACGCCACTGAAAATAAGTCAAGTATATTACTCACTACTGAAGAACACCAGACAACATTTATGGGCAACTAAGCCAGTTTTCCTTTACACCAGTTTGATAAATCTCCTCCGCTATGTCATCAGTGGGTATACATCACCCATACAAAAGATGTACATGTACATACGTGTGTACGTTTCTTTGGAGTAGACTTTAGAGTATAATCTTACTCTATTAACTACTAAATACATATATATATATATATATATATATATATATATATATATATCTTATTTAAAGGGCTTCTGTCACCCCACTAAACTCATATTTTTTTTGGGGGGGGGTACTTATAATCCCTATCCTGCGATATAGCTATACATTATGTTATTAATCATTTTCGTTCTGTAGATATGTAAATAAACGTACTTTTATAATATGCTAATTACCTGTCTACCAGCAAGTAGGGCGTCTACTTGCTGGTAGCAGCCGCAAAAAACCGTCATCGGCGCAGGCGCACTGAGGGAGTGCTGAGGAGGCGAGCCTCCTTATCTCAGAGCGCCTGCGCCGAATCAAGACAGGCGCACGATTTTTGAAATGCTGACAGGGCCGGCCGGAGGAGGAGATCGCAGCTGGCCCTGTCAATCAACAGGAGGAGGGGGCGTTTTTTTGCGGCTGCTACCAGCAAGTAGACGCTCTACTTGCTGGTAGACAGGTAATTAGCATATTATAAAAGTACGTCTTTTGACATATCTACAGAATGAAAATGATTAATAACATAATGTATAGCTATATCGCAGGATAGGGATTATAAGTACCCCCCCAAAAAAATGAGTTTAGTGGGGTGACAGAAGCCCTTTAAAAGGGTTGTCTCACTTCAGACATTGGTGCTGTATCATTAGGATATGCCACTAGTGTCAGATAGGTGTGGGTCCCACCTCTGGGACCCGCTCCTATCTTCAGAACAGGACTGTCAAAGTGCAGCCTCCATTTATTTCTGTGGGAATTCCGAAAATGAGTGGTGTGTGCCCCTTCAGTTCGGGGGCCAGTTCTCTAGATAGGAGTGGGTCCCATAGATCAGTTTTATACAAAGTATGGCCCTGGGAAAAATTTAAAATGGGGCCCCAAATACTGAAATATTGTACCAGAAACCTAGCAGGGCTTTGTAGGCCCGGCCTGTTGGGTTCCACCTCAACAGCTGATTGTAGATTGCCACATCATCTCTCTTTCGCTCGTTCACAATAACCTGCTGATCCTGCAGCCACTTTCTGTGCCTCCAAAATCCTGTGTAACACCCCAGAGTGGTGTTGCCACTTCTGCACCTTGCTACTGTCTTTATTGGTCTAGCCTCATGTCATCTTATGCATTTATTCCAGTTCCTCCACACTGTTATGTAACTGTTCATGTAATGTGCCTGGTTCACCAGCACGTGGCAGCAAACACAGGAAAGCTATACTTACCGTATTTTTCGCCGTATAAGACACACCGGCGTATAAGACGCACCTAGGTTTTTGGGGAGGAAAATAAGAAAAAAAATATTTTTAACCAAAAGGTGTGCTGTGTGTTTGGTGGGTTTGGAGCTAATGGTGGTCTGTGGATGGCACTATTACTGGGGATCTGTGGATGACAGACACTGTTATGGGGGGATCTGTGGATGACGGACACTGTTATGGGGGGATCTGTGGATGACGGACACTGTTATGGGGGGGATCTGTGGATGACGGACACTGTTATGGGGGGAACTGTGGATGACGGACACTGTTATGGGGGAACTGTGGATGACGGACACTGTTATGGGGGGATCTGTGGATGACAGACACTGTTATGGGGGATCTGTGGATGACGGACACTGTTATGGGGGGATCTGTGGATGACAGACACTGTTATGGGGGGATCTGTGGCTTGCACTGTTACAGGGGGATCTGTGGCTGGCACTGTTACAGGGGGGGATCTGTGGATGGCACAGTTATACATGTGTCATCCACAGACCCTCCCAGCCCATAACTGTGCCATCCACAGATCCCCCGCCGCTCCAGTATACTAATATAATATAATATTATTCAATTAATAGTTATTAAATATGCCTCTTTATTCCTAATAGTACCTTAAATCCTAAGCGCTTCAGTACAATGCCAGCAGGCAGGCCGGGCGGCCGGCGCAGTGCGTCACTCACTGACGTCACTTGCCTGCGCCGCCTGCTTCATTCATAAAGTAGGCGGCGCAGGCACGTGACATCAGGGAGTTACGCTGCCGCCCGCCCGGCCTGCATTGTACTGAAGCGCTTAGGATTTAAGGTACTATTAGGCATAAAGGGGCATATTTAATAGTACAGTGACTGCACCGCCCGCCGCTATTGCCGGCCCCAGCTCCTCCTCCCAGTCCCTCCCCGAGTCCCCGCTCACTGACAGCATTCGCTGTATAAGACGCTGGGGCATTTTCCCCCCATTTTGGGGGGAGAAAAGGTGCGTCTTATACGGCGAAAAATACGGTAGATAGAATGGAACCTTCCATTCCATTCTAACTCCCCTTCCTTCTCTGGAGAGAGGTGGGTGAGTCCTACTTTCTGCAGGAAGGGTGGGGCAGAAGTTCTAGTCAGTCTAGCTTACCCCCAGCTAGGGGAAAGGTGTGCTGGGGCATGTCTCTGCTGGACGTGCTCACACCAGCCAGAGCACCTTAGGCTCTGCTGGCCATGGAGGCCAAAGCGTAAAGCCTCAGGAGCCAGATGGAAAGTTCCCTGGCATAACCTAGAGTCAGACTACATTGAAGAAGTGCAGCATACAGAAGAAGCTGAGTTATACAGCCAGCCTGTCAATACAGCAGAGTCAGAGAGAAACAGATATAGCAGAGTAGAGTTTGCCTGCCAGTTTCATGCTAAAGCCTGCTGGACCCAAGACAAATCCTGTAAACTGTTTTGGAGAACGTTTATATTCAAAGTAAAGCTGCCATTGAACTTCATCTCAAGGTCTGGACACTATGGAGCCAAAGCCTGGGGTCCAGCCGTATCCAGGTAGGAGCACCGTGACACACATAAAGAGACATTTTAGGCTGCAACATACCACTCGGCATTTCCTACACCTGGGATGCGTTATAGGAGGGCCCTGGGGGAGGCGCCTGCGGCACCTGTCAGACTGATGGATGCAGCCCAATGTGCACGCTCAGATTTGAGCTTTAACGTCACTGCTGTTAGTCAGAACAATGCTACCTGTACACGGGTGTAGGTTTAAAAACAGAATCTGTGCGGTTTTTCATTTGTATTTCTTTGCGTTTCTCCAACAAATCATCACCAAAAACTGCTTGAGTTACTTTGGTTTTTGGTGCGGATTTGATGCAGATGTTCTGCATATCTCATCCTTGCATTGAAAAGCATGAAATCTGCACACACAAAAAAAATCGCACAATTGAACATGCTGCAGATTTTGAAATCCAAATGGCAGGTCAATTTCCGCACCTAAGGAAAAAGCAGGGGCGTATCTATGGGGGAAGCAGGGGAAGAGGCTGCTTTAGGGCCCGAACTCAGAAGGGGCCCACTTAGGAGGAGGACTATAAGATTTTATTGTCAGGGCCCCTCAACAGTATTATAAAATGACATTATATATATGGTGACACTGTAGGAAACGAACGGAGCCGCTACGGGGCTTCATCTGAGAGAGCGATCTGGACTAGCCGTGTACATGAGATTGGTAATCTCAAAAAAACTATGGGCTAAATATATTCCACAATTTTTTTTTTATTAATGCATAAATTAAAAGCAAGAATATTTCCCACAAATGTATGTACTATGGATACAGAACATAGCAAAATGGGCTCTACAGTCAATGAAATTAGGGATGTGACATGATAATGTAGAGAGGCCCAATTACCTACAATTGATACACCATCCCTTTAAATAAAATATGGCAATAACAACAATGGGGGTCATTTATCCAACTGGTATAAAGTAGAACTAGTTTAGTTCCCCATAGCAACCAATCAGATTCCACCTTTCATTTTTCACAGCTCCTTTGGAAAATGAAAGGAGGAATCTGATTGGTTGCTATGGGCAACTCAACCAGCTCTACTTTGCACCAGCTTAATAAATTCTACCTAATTGAATCTAAAAAATTCAACAGGTCATGGCACTCTCTATGCAATCAACAATGCGGCGATAGTGTAAAATTAGGGTGCTGTGTCCAAATTAGTTGCACAACACTGTGACTTTAAACCATGATAATAGTGCCCTGTTCGAGACCCCCCAAAAAAGCGCACTAAGCGCGGTACTCTGTCTGAACTGCTTATAATGACCATGGAAACAATGAATAGCCAGTGACGATGGGATGCAGAAAACGCAAGGTAAATGGCCAGCGAGAAAATGTATTCTTACCCCTATTTAGACTGGAGCCCAGAAATTTCGACGTGTTTCGCGTGTACTGCTTTGTCAGGCTAATCTCATGCACTTGTACTGTATTATGCTGCGGCTTTTACGCGCAAAATTAGCACGCCATTGTATGCGAGCACCCTAAAGGAAAGAAATCCTCTTGCTAGAGGCTCAGCGGGTCCACAATATACGGGCACCAAATGTGCGCTCCACCTTGAATGGATCCGCAATATATAGAGCAGGGGCACAGAGCGCAAGCCCACGGAAGCACTAAAATGCGCTTCCGTGGGATTTCGGTCCGTGCCTCCACATTGCAAAAAAGAATAGAACATGTTGCGGATCGAGTGAACGGATCCGGATCTGCAAATGGCAGGCACGCGGCTATTTGAGGTCCGCAGCATGGGCACGGGCTGCACACATTAAAAGCATTTATGATTTTCTGTGCAAAAAAAGAGGGTGTGGCGAGGGCAGGGAAGCGGTGGGGCCAGCGGGCCAGGCACAATTGTCTACATTTAAGACAGTTTTCTGCCTTAAATGAAGACTGAAATATACGGTACTGTAGCTCTGAGCTGCCATAAATTTCTGTCTAAGCACACTGACCGTCGGAGGATGCGCCTCATATTTGACAAGGTCTGTGCAGCAACCGGGCCACATGGGCGAGTGTGAGTGTGGGTTTCCTGATGGGTGTAGTAGTAATCACCGTTCTGCTCCCTGGGCCGGCATGCAGTGATGGAAAGGGCACACTGACTTGTGATGTGAAAATACTTTACATTAAGCAGTATCTTGCAACCAATAAGGGCGTTCCCCTCCAGGGCAGGCATACACTTCTGCTACATTAATTGTTCAGGTTGCTAATCCACTCTGTAATACTCCAGAGTGGTATTGCCACCTCTTTGCCCCCCCCCCCCCCCCCTACTTTCTTCTATGGTTGACCCAATGTCATCTTACGCATTTATTTCCAGATCCTGCAAAAATTCATTTCTATGCAACTGTTGTGTTTATATGTAATGTGTCTGGTTCACCAGCAGATGGTGGAAATAATGGCAGAGCTACTTTGTCTGGAATGGAACCTTTCTTTCCATTCTAGCCCTCTCTAGAGAGGGACGAGTTTAGCTAGTGAAGGTCAGTCTGGGCTACCCCCTGTCCAAGGGAGGTTGTGCTGCAGAGAGCCCGTCCCTTCTAGGTGAGCCCTGGCTTAGCCTGCAGAGCACCATCAGCTCTGTGGGGCATAGAGGCCTAAACTCCAAGCCTCACACTCCAGAAGTATAGTTCCCTGGATGAAGATAAAGATACAGATAAAGACAGAGTCAGACTACAGAAATTAAACTTCAGCAGAAAGTAAAAGTTTCCATTTAATCCTGACAGCACAGCAGAGCTAGAGAGCAACTGATGTAGCATAGGCGAGTGTGTTTGCCTGCCAGAATTTATGACAAAGCTTGCTGATGACCAAGATAAAGTTGGAAGATTGTTGCTTGAAGAAAGTTTATTCAAGTAAAGCGGTTATCAAGTTCATCACAAGGTCTGGACTCAATTTATTTCTTCATCCCGCCATTCAACTACCCCCATTTCACTGCAGCGGACGGCCACGCTTCGGGTTCCAGTGTATCCAGGTAGGAGAACCGTGACACGTGCTACACCACTAGCGGACATTAGGCCACCCTTACACCACTCTGGCATTCCTATCCTGGGTACCCACCATCAACACGATCTACTTAAGGGGACTCCTTCCCTCGTTGCTGAAATGCAACTGGCATCACGACAAACAACACTTTCACCTTAAGAGACCCCAAGTAGTGAACAACAACACCACCTGCCTGTTGCAACCCTTCCACCTTAGGATGTGGAAAACTATACAGGTGCACCAAACTGTGTGGAGTATACCGAAGGCTTCTCTGGAACACAGGTGCCTTAGGGTCAATAAAGTCCTTTTTAAGACTGGTCACCTCTACAGGTCTCTTTGCACCTCTCTTGTATCTGGTCTGCTTTCTGGAGATGTTCTGGCTCTATTCTGTGTGGTAGCAGGTCCAGGATGAGCTGGCCTTTCAGCTTCATACTTGTGCTTCCTTTTCCTAGCCCTTGCTAGGCTCTAAACTGACTCTAGAATGTTCTGCCCTCTTTTATATAAAGGGTGTCGCCAGCCTCTTCTAGTGGTGACTATAAATATGGCCTGTGATTACCATGTGCAAATACATACATATGCAGGTATTTTGTTAACCCTCTCCAGATTGCACTATCAAGCCACTGGCGCCCCACCATAAATTAAGCGCATCTTCCGGCACCACAGGGGAAATCAAGACCAGCGCAAAAAATGCTAGTCTTGATAAATCTCCCTCAAAGTTCTATTATGATCTGTATATGGGCAGATTACCTATGGGTGCTATTATTCTATGATTCTGTGTATTGTACCAAACAATCAGCAATCAGAACTGTGCTGTGGAAGTCCTGACACTATAAAACAAGCATTTTCTAGCTGGCTACACAGTTATGATTAAATATTTCAGGAAGCTGCTCAGTAATTTACTGCCTCATCCAAAGACTGGAGTAGGAGGGTACTGGCAAGGAAAGGTGGGGACAGTGCTGGCTATTGTTTTAGGTCTGGTGCTCTTTGATTGTTTTATTGCTTACTGAATAGCGTCAACAGGTCTGTAGTAGAATAATTTATTACTCAAGCATATGAGATCATTGCAAAGGAGTTTCACTGTGAGTGAGGGTAAAGGGCAGCGCTGGGTATTAACTGCTCTAAGAAGGTACAAGGAATCATTGTGGCTGATAGGTACGTGTCATCGAGGTTCCTGGCCTCAGTGGAGTAAGAGACGTTTTTTATGTGTCAGCAGCAGTAGCTGTTTGACACCTTAATAGTTAGTATGGCTGTATAGTTGATTCGGGACGGCTCTTACTAGGAGTAGTCAAAGTCCTGGGTGGGTGACTACTCCCCATGTTCCAGGTCGGGTTTTGCCAAGCCAGCACTGCCAGGTGAGGGGGATTACCTCAGTCTGACAGTGGAGCTCAGGAGGTGTGTGTGCTGGGATCTGAGGCTTGTGCCGTGCTGGAGGGCTGAGACCCATCTGTAAGGGAAACGGGCCCCCTAAATGCCTGCTATAGACTTCTGGAGGCAGAACTGCCAACAAGGTGATTTCTTGCTATGTGGATGTCACGACCCTTGGTCATGGTCGTGACTCCTGTAACCGCATGCAGTTGCCTGCGGTCTTGGTGTTGTTGTCAATCACAGGTGAGGGCTATAGTATGTTGCCTAACCTGTGGTTGCCGCTGGCAACATTGTGTATGTGGCAGCAGAGCAGCCTGAGCGGTGCTAGGCAGCTTGCTGCAATAGGCATGCGGTTGCACCTGGCAACCTCTCTTTATAGGTGTGCCTTTTATCGGTGTGCATGGGGTGTTATATGTGTTGTGTGCACTTCCCCTTTAAGTTGATGTCTTCCCTTCCCTGGTGTTGGAAGGGTTAACTTCCTTCCTAGTGTGTGTGTGCACTGGGTGTGTCTCACTGTGGGTGTGGCTACTTGGCCCTATAAAGCCTCAGTGAATAGCAGTAGTCAGTGGGGGTTCTTCAGCCATGCTTGCTGGAGACATCCTCCTGGTTACTTACCGTCTGCCAGTGAGGGCCACCCTGGTGGTCATAAACGTTATATCTGGTGTTAGTTTATGGTTATTCTGTTATTGCAGCATATGGTTTACTGGGTTCCCGTGTGATGTCTGTTGTGTGCTGTGTCCTTGGTGTTGGTTGTGGATAGCAGCACTTGCACGTGGGTTCCAGGTTGTGTGTCTGTGGCAGGTAAGTGTGGTACTAGTCTCACTTACCTGTCATTGCCATATGTCTGTTTATGTTCCCCTTTCTATGTAGCTTGGCCAGTGAGACTCCTGTTCCTCCGTGTCTAGGAGGAACGGGTCGTCTTACCCTGCTCCTAGTCCAGGGCCACCCTGAGGGCGAGCAGGAATATCAGGTTCCGGAGTATGAGCCCTCCTACCTTCAGGGTTGGCTCATACGGATAGGAGACAGGGTCAGAATTAGGGATGTGTAGGAGGTGACCTGCTCCCTGATTCCTGTCCTGGCCATGCTCTGACCGTCCATCTTCTGATACCGCACGGCTGAGGGTTTTCCCCATCCTCAGCCGTGACAGTGGACTTTCCATTGTGTGTGAACTAACACCAAGACTGCAAAGTGACATTTTGTTTTTGCGTGAATAGACACAGAAGTTTGATTTAGGAACTGGTAATTTGCCCCTGTACTGCGTCCGCACACCCTGTCTACCAGAGCAAATTCCCACACTGCATTTTATATGTTTATTGTAATATATCCTGTTCATTTTGTTTGTTATTGCACTACATCTGCACTGAAGTGTGGAAAGGGTTAATGCACAGCCAGCTTAGGCTAGCTTCACGCTAGCGTTCAGAGATCCAGTAGGGAACAACCTGCCAGAGCTCTCTCAATTTGGTGTTGCCAGATGCTGCCTGAATGCCCGCCAGCACCATTAACTATAATGGAGACTGGCGGAGAATCGGCTGCATCCTGCAAATATGCATAGAATCAGCTGGACTAAAACCACTGACACCGGGTTGCAGCTGGATCTTTGAAGGTCCCCATTGTAGTTAATGTAGCCATCAGGCATTCACGCAACCTCCGACAATGCTGGATCCAGAGAGCTTCGGCAGGTTGTTCTCTGCCGGATCTCTGAACACTAGTGTGAAACTAGCCTAATACTGAGAGACTTTTTGGAGGGGAAAAAACAGACACCCTGACTTTCTGACTGTCTGGTTTAGCTCTGTTATTTATGTTTGAAGACTTTCTTACATCTGGAAAAAACTGTTTATTCTTTCCCATAGACCTGCATTAGAGGTCTATACAAGTATGACAGATAAAAATTGTAACATTGTTTATGTTTAGGATGTGCTTCTCCTCTCCACCCTTCCCACTAGAAACTGGATATAAGGAGAGCAGTCAGAGCCCCTAGTTGTCTGCAGATAGGGACCACTGCTAAGTAGTAAAGATTCTGCCAAACTGCGTTAGTGAACAGAAGAAGACGTTAAGATCGGGATGCCGAGCCACAGCAGACCCCGTGATACCAGCCCATTTACCAGGGCTTTAGCCAGACAACTGATCCACAGACCCTGGGCCACCATTCCTGAGAGAGATAGGAACAGCTAGCTGTGGCCTTTCCTCAATGGGAAACCTTTGTCTGCCCAGGAAGAGACTGAAGAAGCCAGGTCAGTGCCATGCCCATATTGCTTTGCACTTGGGTTCCTCCAGTAAAGATGCACACTGGTTTACTGCAGACCCTGACTCCCTGGACTTATTTACCATCCCTTACGGAGAGCAGCAACACGTGGTGACCCAGCATAGCGTTGGGGCCACCCCAAACCAGGCCACTGCAATTATACACTTAAATCAGCACCAACATCAGCATTAAACTGCTCAGGCTAGATGGCTGCTGTCATGTGCTGAAGGAGCAGGAACTACACAAGTTGGCAAGTGATGGAGACAGAGCCAACACTAGACTAATGCACAGCGTTTAGCTCCACACAGTAAGGACTTTACGTGTATGGATAGTTCTTACAGTAAATATTCTGAAACATATTTGACTGGTCCACTTGGCATTGTAGTTTCCACCTGCTGTCTCTCAGCTGCCTGTTTCCACAGATGAGTAGCAGTTCTATTGGAGGGGGCTTCTTTAAGAATGGGGGCTCTGGGCAATTGCTCAGTTTGGGTACTTAGGGGCAGACCTGTCATGTGGCTGTGCAGCTGCACAGGGGCCTACTAGATAAGGGGCCCACTGCCACCTTACAGCTCACCTGTCATCAGACTATGAACCCCAATGTTAGGGCAGCATAGTATGGAGACATGTCCACACGTATTTAAAGCTGTGTACACCACTGGGGGGCAACTTTATTTTTTATTATTGCATTGTACTAATTTTGAGCTAAAAATCTTTTTTTCAATTGGTCTTTATTAAAACTACGGAGCCCTTTTTTTTCTGTACAAAGCTAAGATGCTGTAGTAGCAGCCTGTGAATTTTCTCTCTTTTTCGTCAGTTGGGGAGCAGACAGACGGGGGGCTGCCCGACTGTCTAGGGAGAGTAGACAGGGACTGGTGGTCCTCCCCCCCCTCCAGGCTTCCTGCGGTGTTATCAAGCCACTGGCCCCTTTGGCATGTCGTGTTGGGAGTGAAGGGATCGGTAGGGGTTAATATAGGGATCCGGCGGCAGGAGGAAGAGGCGCCTATTCTCTCCCTCTTTAGCGGAAGCGCGGTGTCTGGTGAGTTACATCAGCGCTCTGTCCGAAAAAGTGGGAGTGATGGCCGCTGGCAATGCTCGTCTTAGAGAGGTTTTGCTGGCAAGGATGGCGGAGGGAGGCGAGGGATGGCTGCTCTCCTTTTTAGGCAACCTCGGCTCTTCCCTGCCCTCATCTTCCTCTGGCCTTGCAGATGCTGCTGGGGATTCAGCTCTGTTGGAGAGCGAATCCAGAGCTTCTGCGGGGGACAGGCAGTCAGCCCGTCGCATCCGCCCCCTTATGAGGCTCGGACATAGCCCCCCCTTCTCCACTTACCTTTGGGCGCTGGTAATAGCGCAGGAGTAGATCCGCCGCCGGGCTTGAATACTGACGGCCCAGCGTCTGGGGCAGTAGCTCCGCCCCTGCCCCTGGCATTTCAAGTAGCCTCATGCGTGCAGGGGGGGATATTTGATTGTGCAGGCGGCAGGATGGGGACAAATGCCAGTAGTGCCTCCCCACAGGGTCTCCCTCCAACAGAGCTTCAACTCAGCCCATCGAGCCCCCTGCCATTCAGAGCCATCAGACTGGTGTGGATCCCATGGCTCCTGCCATGGCCATACAGGATAATGTGAACCCTGGTAGTGTGAGTGGGATGCTTGCGTGCCCTCCCACAGTGCTTGCTCCGTCAGTTGCACCCCCTCCCCCTCCCGCCCCCCCGCGATCACGCACACGCAGGGGGCAGTCTAGCTCATCATCCTCCTCCCATGGGAGCCGGAGGCATTACGGATCACGCAGGTGTCAGTCCCGTCGCAGGTCCGGTGACTCGGCGTGGAGTAGGCGATCCAGATCTTCCAGGTGGTGGTCTCCATTGTCCTCGGAGGGGTCCTTGGCCGCATCGGGAGAGTCTGGGCGGCGCTCGCAGGTCAAGCGCAAAGGGCGGATGCCTGGCCAGTCTTACAGGGCCCAGAGCCTGGTTCCTGTGTCATCTCTTCAGCCCGAGGTTCCTGTGCCTGGTCCTTCGGTGGCTCCAGTACCGTCCACGTCCGGTGAGTACCAGTTTACGGGTGCGTGGGGGGCGGGTAGTGGGGGTTCAGACACGTCTGCTCTGTTAAAAATGCTGTTAGAACATTTGCAGCCTACTCATGACCAGTCCCACCCACCTCCTCCTGCTCATCTGTTAGCAGGGGTAGATAAGGAGTCGTGCTTTTGCGGGGTTAGCTTCTTGGGCACCCATTTAGACGAGGCCATCCGTGAAAAGGTTTGGGCTAATCAATACGTTGATGTCTGGTCCCTCATATCAGTGGATCAGCATACAGTGAATAAGGAGAGGCTATTTTTCGGATAAACCTTACAAGCGCAGGTCCAAAGTTGCCAAGACCATGAACAATTGGTTGCAGGCTTTTTCGGTTTTGGGTTGCATAATGGGACAGCGTCACCCTGAACGTTGTTCTGAACTTTTTATTTATCAGGACATCATCTATAGCGCCTACAATTCTCATGGGGGCAGCACCTGGTGGCGTTATGATGAGGAATTCCGGCGTCGTTTAGCACTGCAACCTGAGATAGGTTGGGGGGTAAAATCACAGATGTTTGGTTGAGACTGATAGTGCAGGTTTGCCGGTTTGTGCAGATTTAAACATAAGTGCTCAGCTTGCGGTGCACCCCACCCGGCAAATAAGTGCCCTCGCCCTCCCGTTAAGCTTTTCAAACAGTTTGAACAAGGGGGTCAGAAGGACACCGGTGAGCGTGGTAGAAATGGGCCCTTGGTTAGACAAATACCCCAATAGGCAGGCAGCCGCCCGACTTTGTGTGGGTTATTCTTTTGGGTTTTTCATTCCTTTTGTTCTCAATCGTTCCCCGTTTTTTTTCTGATAATCTGAAATCGGCCCGCGACCTACCAGAAGTTCTCAGGGAGTAGGTCAATAGGGAGGTTTCCCTGGGCAGGATCAGAGGTCCGTTTTTTGATTTGCTGTTTCCTAATCTATGAGTTTCCTTCCTGGGTGTGGTCCCTAAGGCCCCCTGCACACGATCAGGATTGCGTGCGGATTTTCCGCGCGGATTTGCGTGCGGAAAATCCGCACCGTAGGTCATGTACATTGTATTCTATGAGAATTTCAAATTCTCAATGCACACGATGCGGATTTTTTCCGCGCGGATTTTGACCTGCGGTGCGGATTTTAAAATCCGCGACATGTCAATTCATATTTTTTTTCCTGACCGGATTTTCTTAATTCACTCAGGAGTAATGACGCCATTACTCCTGAGGATGCGTAGGTGTCGTATGTGTCCTTTGACCGGGCGGTTGCGCTGGTCAGGGAGGTGGGTAGAGGGGTCTCCTGTCTAAGTCGGATATCGAATCGGCTTTTCGGCTTCACCCCGTTCACCCTGATTGTTTCCATTTGTTAGGTTGCTGTGTGGATGGCTTCTTTTATTATGATACATGCCTTCCGAGTATTTGAACATCAAAATGGTGGATTACTATTGATCCTTCTCCTCACGCATGCCCAGCCCACTGAGTATTTGACCATCAAAATGGTGGATTATTAATCCCTGTATCAGGCAGGGATTAATAATCACCATTTTGATGTTCAAAAACTTGGTGTGCTGGGCTAGGCACTTGTGAAGAGAAGGATTAATAATAATCCACCATTTTGGTGTGCGATTAATAATCCACCATTTTGATGGTCAAACACACTTGGTGTGCTGGGCAGGGGCCCCTTTGAAAAAAAAAAAAAGGCAGAGCAGCAGTGGCAGAGAGACTGAGAACAGCAGCAGCCATTTCATCAGATTAGAGCCAAAGCTGCAGAGTGGCTGTAATCTGACTAAAATGGCTGCTGCTGGCCTCAGTGAGTCTCTCTGCCACTGCTGCTGTGATTAAGTGCCCACTGCCCTGCCCTGCTGCCCATAATTAACATTCATTAAAATTGACTATGGATGGAGACTGGAGCTTTGGCTGCTGCTCACTCTGGCTGCTGCTGGAGCAGGTCCTCCTTGCTTGCTGCGCCACTTCTTGCTGCCCCCACAGACCCAGCCCGGGCATTAGGTCGCACACAGACACACTCACAGAGGGTGGCGTGGCGCCGTAGGCAGGCACATCGGTGGTTGGCAGCGGGGATAAGCACTGCAGCTTCGCCTTCTGTGCCGGAGTGAGTGACTGAGTCACGTGTCCGCTCTCTGCGCTCTGAGTCCTCTCCACTATTCTGCCTCATTCCAGCCTTCCACCCTGGCGCTGACGGGGGCAGGACCCGTGCCAGCTGTTCTGTCTGCAGTAGGTAGCGCGTAAGTGAAGCGCTGCTGCTGCTGCAGATTATTAATGCTATATGTTAATGGTGGAGCAAAATGGGGCCTTTGGGATGGCAAATCGGCATGGGCCCTTCACTCACCCTGGGCCCGGTGCTGCCGACCCCAACGCCCCAATTATAATCGAACACTGATGTACACAGAGCGCTGCAGAGTGAGCCGCAAATGAAGGTGAAAGGAGCCGCATCATGCGGGTTGGCCACCCCTGGTATAGTGAATGTGCTCGGTATTGCAGCTCAGCCCCATTCACTTCTTTAGGGCTAAGCTGCTCCTAGGCCATGTGACCAATGAACGAGTTTAGAGCTGCAAGAAAGTAAATAAATCACAAAGCTACTGGTGCATGACAAGTGAAACCTGATAGTGTTATTATCTCTGTACTATGACATCACTGTGTTTATTATCTCTGTACTATGACATTATTGTGTTTATTATCCCTGTACTGTGACATCATTGTGTTTATTATCCCTGTACTGTGACATCACTGTGTTTATTATCCCTGTACTGTGACATCACTGTTTATTATCCCTGTACTGTGACATCACTGTGTTTATTATCTCTGTACTGTGACATCACTGTGTTTATTATCCCTGTACTGTGACATCACTGTTTATTATCCCTGTACTGTGACATCACTGTGTTTATTATCTCTGTACTGTGACATCAGTGTTTATTATCTCTGTACGGTGACATCACTGTGTTTATTATCCCTGTACGGTGACATCATTGTGTTTATTATCTCTGTACTGTGACATCATTGTGTTTATTATCTCTGTACTGTGACATCACTGTGTGTATTTGCAGTGTCCCAGGGGGTCAGTAGTGTATGCTGGGCTTTGTAGTGCAGATTGACCACTAACCTGGGATCCACTGTCGTCTTCAAATCGGGGCGAATGCTGGAACAGGCAGGTAGTTAAAGAGTTCGTGACGCCAGTGTCAATTAAACGGTGACACGCCGTGTAAAGTGTGGTGGAAGAATGAAGCAAGCACAGGATAGCCAACAAAAACTGGAACTTTTACTGAATATCAGTCAGGATAATACACGGACACTGGTAGTGCACAGTTCCATAAAAGACGGTTGGTTTTAGAAGAATACAGATGGTTCTTGACATTACAGGAAGGCCGGTCTTAGCGATGAATTATACAGAGTGTTGATTACAGGAGATGCAGTACAGGCGGCTTGCACACTATTCCTGACTGGTCCTGCTACATGTGACTTTCCTCCAAGGTCTAATGCCCTTTATCTGGCGTACCCTTCAAGCTGTCCTTATCTAGTACCTCCTCTGTTATCTTGAGTACCTCTCGCTTTATCTGATCGGCCTCTGTGGTAATCTGTGTCTTGGCTTGTGGCTCGCTTATGCTGCTTCAGCTGAACGGATGGTGACTCAGGAGGGGAACCTTTTCCTTGGATCCGGAACCCGGTTACAGGGCCTTTACTACCCTCTCCTAGCCGACAGGCTTCAGGCCTGCTATGCTCTCACAGGCCCATAGCCTTGCCTTCTCTCAGACACAGGATCATTTCTGACCTCTGCTCCCACTGTCTGTCTCCCCTGCTGCTACTTCCTGACTGGGCCTTATATAACCTAGGGTTCCCTAGCTCCCTCTAGTGACTCAGAGCTGGAATGACACCCTAGCCGGCCTGCAAATGCACGTTTCACAGTAACAGGAAAATACATAGCATGACATTATAAGATTTTCTATACCAACCTCCCCAAAAATACAGGGGGAACGACAATACCCAAGTGACCCTTCTGTAGTGACGGGGTATTACTCTCCCGTACACTACATACCCCACTGCTTTAAGCTGAGTACGACCTCGTACTCCATCAGGGCCCGCCCAACTGGAATCATGACCTGAAATAGAGAAAGACACATGCATGCATACATATATGTCCATTACACTCTTATCAGACCCAATTGGAAATGGTGAAGTCTGGTGACAAGGGGCGTCGTTCTCTTTTTCACAGGATAGTGTGTGGAACGGGGGCGCTGACCTGGCACAGCGGATGTTGAAAGAACCAGGATAGTCCATGACAATAAATAAGTCCATAATAAATTAACCTCTCAGAGGCTTGCACATAGGAAGTCCATCTCTGGGCACATATACTTGAATAAAAAACCCGTTATTAAATACTGTCAGCAGCACATATATAAAATGACAATACAGGACTCTGACAATACCAGGGCCTTGTTATCCTGGCAAGTCCTGCTTACCCTTTAAAATAGTGCTGACATAAAAATGTCTTTTCAACCTGAAATGGGGGTAAAAGGGGTAAAATTTGTGCAAAAACTTCAAGGCACAACTGGGAATTCAGCAGCAAACCGGATGTCCCAAACAAAACAAAGGCAGCTGGAAGCATTGATACACAGTGGCACATCATTCAACTAGGAGGCCACCGGCCGTGGGTAACTGGCAGCGAGCTTCACCAGCTCTGCCAAATGGAGGGACAAACGGCCATTAAGGAGATGGACAAGAGGGCAGAAGTACTCACAGACGAGTATCATGTTCTTCCTCAGATGACGAGTCGACATAGGGAACCTGCAGCAGTTGTTCTGGCAAGGCCGGCCACATTTGGAACCCGTCTCCCCTGACAATTTTTAGAGGGGGAGGTTTGTTTTTCACAGCCTCCATTTCAGCCTCCGTCCTCGGGAATGGAAACCACTGCACGCCTCCAGCGCAACCGAGGTCCGCCACCCAATACACCCTCTTTCGTAGGGCCTCTAGTTCTGCTTTAGTGCAGGTGGTCGGATCTACCGGAGGTCCAGGGGGTCCGGCCGCTGGGGTAACAATGGCAGCTGCGGTTTGGCGCCGGGCCTCAGCACATTCCTCTGCTCTCCGGCAGCTGTCCTGCCGCTCCTTCTCCTCCTCTCGTCTCACTGCATCCGGAGGGGGATACCGCTCCTCCAGCCCCTGCAGCACGATGGGCTCCCAGAAAACGTCTGGGCTGAGGTAGGCCTGGTTCTGCAGATGGGTGGTCCGGGCCTTTTCCACATGCGCTCTCTCTGTCTCAACTGGCTCTGACCTCTCTTTCCCAGAGTCCCAGTTCTCAGCCGGCGCCTTCGGGCGAGTCACTGCGGTGGCGTAGGGGCCCCTTAGACTTTCGGCGGGGGTGTATTCTACGATCTCCCCCATAGTCAGATTGTGGAGATGCTCCGGGAGGTAGTGCCGCTTTACCGATCGCCGGTTGACATAGAAGTCCCGGCCAGTCCCCAACTCCTGGATAAACCCATAGCCTTTTTCCTTATCAAAGGACACCACGATCCCGCGGCGCCTTTCTAGCTGGGGCTTACCCGGAAAGGAGTCTCCCTGTATGGACTTAGCCATCTCCTCAAACCGCTTCTTCCGGCTGGTGTTCTTTTTCGCCACCGCGGCTCTCAACTCCTCCATAATAGCCGGCCATTCTGCATGCCGGCGACGGATCGGTGGGGACTCAGGTCGGGTGATGCTTAGGTCCATGGCCTGGGCCCAGGGGGTGGCCGTCCAGGCTAGAGGATCCCACGGCCCCAACTCCGGAAAGTCCGGTGGAGTGGCGCCCCACTCGCACGTGGTCTCAACCTCTCTCTCTGCAGCGCACGCCATCTCTTCTCTTCCTGGTTGCTGCATCGACTCTGACTCCTCCCACACACTGGGCCAGTCTATCTCCATCTGAGCCCCGCCTCCCAGGCATAACTCACCAAGGAACTCAGCCACGTCATCACTCCTCAGGGTGGGTGGCGCTCCAGGGCAATCGTCTCCTCCTTCTTCTGGGAAGGTTTCGGCGCCAAATCTTCGCGCCTCTGCACATCCTGATGGCGCAGTAAAAAGCCTCATGGCGTCGGCGGCCATTTTAGATGTCCTGATGCCGCAATTCACTGACAGCAAGCAGGATGATGAAAAGTCCAATAAAACACAGTCCACAAATGCGATTTTCTCTCTGGGGGTAGCGCAACACAGTACAGCGTCTCTGATTCCTCCCAGGCACAATTGTAATCCACAGATTAGGAATAAAGGTTACAGTCTTTGTAATACGGTGGTGGAATGGTTAAAGCACACAGTTCACACTTCTCTGCACTGTAGAAGTATGCGGATCCTGTTCGTGACGCCAAAAAGAGCGATGCAGTGTCCCAGGGGGTCAGTAGTGTATGCTGGGCTTTGTAGTGCAGATTGACCACTAACCTGGGATCCACTGTCGTCTTCAAATCGGGGCGAATGCTGGAACAGGCAGGTAGTTAAAGAGTTCGTGACGCCAGTGTCAATTAAACGGTGACACGCCGTGTAAAGTATGGTGGAAGAATGAAGCAAGCACAGGATAGCCAACAAAAACTGGAACTTTTACTGAATATCAGTCAGGATAATACACGGACACTGGTAGTGCACAGTTCCATAAAAGACGGTTGGTTTTAGAAGAATACAGATGGTTCTTGACATTACAGGAAGGCCGGTCTTAGCGATGAATTATACAGAGTGTTGATTACAGGAGATGCAGTACAGGCGGCTTGCACACTATTCCTGACTGGTCCTGCTACATGTGACTTTCCTCCAAGGTCTAATGCCCTTTATCTGGCGTACCCTTGAAGCTGTCCTTATCTAGTACCTCCTCTGTTATCTTGAGTACCTCTCGCTTTATCTGATCGGCCTCTGTGGTAATCTGTGTCTTGGCTTGTGGCTCGCTTATGCTGCTTCAGCTGAACGGATGGTGACTCAGGAGGGGAACCTTTTCCTTGGATCCGGAACCCGGTTACAGGGCCTTTACTACCCTCTCCTAGCCGACAGGCTTCAGGCCTGCTATGCTCTCACAGGCCCATAGCCTTGCCTTCTCTCAGACACAGGATCATTTCTGACCTCTGCTCCCACTGTCTGTCTCCCCTGCTACTACTTCCTGACTGGGCCTTATATAACCTAGGGTTCCCTAGCTCCCTCTAGTGACTCAGAGCTGGAATGACACCCTAGCCGGCCTGCAAATGCACGTTTCACAGTAACAGGAAAATACATAGCATGACATTATAAGATATTCTATACCAACCTCCCCAAAAATACAGGGGGAACGACAATACCCAAGTGACCCTTCTGTAGTGACGGGGTATTACTCTCCCGTACACTACATATTATCTCTGTATTGTGACATCACTGTGTTTATTATCCCTGTACTGTGACATTACTGTGTTTATTATCCCTGTACTGTGACATCACTGTGTGTATTATCCCTGTACTGTGACATCACTGTGTTTATTATCTCTGTACTGTGACATCATTGTGTTTATTATCCCTGTACTGTGACATCCCTGTACTGGGACTTTAGTATGTTTAATTCTGGCCTTAATTCTTTAATACTACATTTCAACTGCACCGATCCCTAGGGAGCAACGCCCTGAGGGAGTACACCATGACACAACACTCCATCGGGGCCTCTATCACTCCCATCCTCTGCACCAGCTCCTCCAGGGCTCTCTGCAATCTAGGCCAGAAGGGGTAGGGGTTTAACCCATTCTATAGAGTAAACTAGATGAATAATGTTTAGTTGAATATGTTTCTTATAAGTAACAGGTGAGACATTTTGGTTTGAATCTAAGGGTGTGGTCCCTTCCGTATCTTGCTGCAATACTACAGGTTTTTGCAGGTAAAACTAGCATCATGTGACCAATTACCGACTTATTTGAAAACTCCATCCACCACATGTGGTTGTGATTTTTTGACCCTCACAAGCAGCTGCTCAGATCATACCCCTTACATATCCAACCATAAATCATCAGTCACATGAATAGTTTTGCTTTATTTATGCTGCACTTGTAATGTGGAGTCTGTCAGCTTTCTATTAGTAATACAGAAGCATTTCCTCTGAGAAACGGAAAAGACGCGGCAGCTCCAGGAGCAGCCGGCTCACGACACCAGGGATCCCTCAGTATACCTGAAGCAGAGAGAGAAGTAAGACTGAGCATGTGTGTCCACCTCAGTGCATTTACTGTGGACACAGAAAAGCTGAAACAGCAGGAGGCCCTATACTAATATTATTCCTGGGATATCTGGGGACATCAGAATTTTTAAAATAAGTGTAAATACAAAAAGTTTGTAACTATGGGCTATTTAACTCTGAGCACTATTTTATGTGGGTCAACCCCTTTAAAGGAACATTAGCATAACTTTTAACAGCCTATTAACAGTCTATTTGTGAATATTGTGTGTAATGTTATTTTTATTTTATTTATAAAAAATGAGCGGATGGTTTTCTGGGTATAATTTTTTGAAGTCACTCCATGTTTGGCTCTTTAACTTCCTCTTTTGTTTGGAGTTCATGGACCTTATTATTAATCAAGAGGGTCTGTCAGGTGCCGCTGCTATTCATCGCGTGACAGATCAGGCAGCCACAATGTAGATGTGAACTGAGCTGTAACTGAAAAATGCAAGGAGTGAAAGAGGAACACAATTATCTTCCATTGAACTTTTCTGTTAACATCAGTAAAGTTTTTTTCTCGACTTTCTACTGATTTTCCCCTCTAAATCCTTGTCATGCAATGTTGTTTCCTTTTTGTAAGAAACAAAAATAAAAATAGACTTTTTAGGTAGACCCTGCGAGGTAGCTGAACCTTTGTGGCCTGACCGCATCTTATTTCACAGTTTTCTTAGATATCTGCTAGAAACATGAAGGTCACATAGATGTGATAAGATCAGATTTGGTTTGGTTTAGAATTTATTTCTTATTTTATAGGCAATAGAAAAGGAAATATTGTTTTAATCATTTTTGCAAGTTTCCCTTGCAAAGCCCAGAGGAAGCGCAAGTGTGCGAAATGGCTGTCGCCTTTCCATATACCCTCTGTCCTGTACCACAATGGCGCTATTAATCGTTATTCTGGAATAAAGAAGATTTTCAGTGGTGAGTGCCGCAATCTTTTTTCTATTTTTACTGATTATAAACACAGTGATGTAACTGTACAGGGATAATAAACACCGTGATGTCACAATACAGAGATAATAACACAGTGATGTCACAGTATAGATACGATAAACACTGATGTCACAGTACAGGGATAATAAATACAGTGATGTCACAGTAGAAGGATAACAAACACTGTGATGTCACAATACAGAGATAATAACACAGTGATGTCACAGTATAGATAAAACATAGTGATGTCACTGTACAGGGATAATAAACACTGTGATGTCACAGTACAGGGATAATAAGCACGGTGATGTCACAGTACAGAGATAATAAAGACAGTGATGTCACAGTACAGAGACAATAAATACAGTGATGTCACAGTACAGAGATAATAAGCACAGTGATGTCACAGTACAGAGATAATAAGCACAGTGATGTCACGGTAGAGGGATAATAAACACAGGGATGTCACAGTACAGAGATAATAAACACAGGGATGTCACAGTACAGAGATAATAAACACAGTGATGTCACTGTACAGAGATAATACACACAGTGATGTCACTGTACAGAGATAATAAACACAGTGATGTCACAGTACAGGGATAATACACACAGCGATGTCACAGTACAGGGGTAATAAACACAGCGATGTCACAGTACAGGGGTAATAAACACAGTGATGTCACAATACAGGGATAATAAACACAGTGATGTCACAGTACAGAGATAATACACACAGCGATGTCACAGTACAGGGGTAATAAACACAGCGATGTCACAGTACAGGGGTAATAAACACAGTGATGTCACAGTACAGGGATAATAAACACAGTGATGTCACAGTACAGAGATAATAAACACAGGGATGTCACAGTACAGAGATAATAAACACAGGGATGTCACAGTACAGGGATAATACACACAGCGATGTCACATTAAAGGAGTAATAGGCTTCCCCTATAGCTGTCCATGTTGTATGCTTATAACCAGTATTATAATCTGGTGATTATCCAGCAGCATCATTATTTTCATGTGGCCCTTGGTTCACAGAGCAAGCTTCAACACGATGTAGTTGACTATTTTGGGAGGGATGAAAAATAAAGATGACTATTTGCATGATGTAAGACTTTATGCAGAAACTCCTCGTGACTGGAAATTGTACCAAAAAAGTTGCCATACCCTGAGTTCTCAAATTAAGTATTTGTCATCATAAGGATATCAAAATTCATCCTCTTCAGTTCTTGTGAATACTTGTAAGATGAAAGGTCTACATTGAATCGTGACATTATTTCTATTTGCTTTTCTCATTTCTGCTTTTATTCTTTTACACTGATCGCACTGCCCTCACTGATAAAAACTCCAGCACAGACATTACATAATCTATTATCCGTTCCCACACATTTGTGTTCTCCCTGTGCCTTATTAAATGACACACCTGTGCTGTAATGAGTCTTCCGCTGAGCTACTTGTGTGTTCTAGGCGAAAGAGCTTCACCCACTAAGTGTAAACACAGACCAGACAGAAGGGGTGCCAGACTTATACAAATGGCGCACGCTGTGTGATAGATATGCATACCTCCAAGCTTCAGGAACAGGCAATTTTCCATTTTTGCTTTTCTGTTTTTGACTCCAAGCCTTCCTGAAATGTTATAATTTTACCATTAACATAGCTCTATGTTTTAATACCTAAAAAAATTAAAACCATGAAAAAAATAAAATTTGCGTCACCATATTCTGACCCCTATAACTTATTTATTTTATAGCTGACGACTCCCTGCTTTACCATTGCATTCAATTGTATTTGTGTCCTCCTCCTGGACTGCGGGACAGGCTCCAAAATCCGGGACCGTCCCTCTGGATCTGGGAGATTTGAGAGTAATCGATATGACTCGTCTTTCTAGACTTTTCTGTATCTTTGGTTCATAGCTGGCTTACTTTATAGCACAGATACCTGGTGCACAGCATTAGTAAGCCTGGTGCATTTTCCAAATCTTAGCAATGGCCCCTTTTCTAGACACTGTACAAAAATGTCTAGAAATGGACAAGAAGTGTCTAAAACACTTTAAAATGGCTCAAAGTTATAGGACCTATGGCATGGACTGACCTATAATTCCACCCATCCTCCAGCCGATCCCAGTCTGCTGCTGATTCTGCAATTGATCCAAGCATTTCCTAGGGAACTTCACAAATCTAATAACTCCAGATAGGGACTGAAATGGTGGGTAACTAAGAACTGCCTGAACCGGTCCATCCATGTATTCATCATTTGAATGTCATGTAACACTTCATGGCCATAAATATTGCAGTTTTCATATTGTGTCTGCATCTGTATGAGGTTTCCATTGATTTCTTGATAGAAACCTCCAGCCACCTTGAACCACCACTACTACTCCTATCTGTGCCACCACTACCACACCCATAGTCTTCACAGCTCTCCGCCTGCGAGTTGCTGCAATATCATCTTTTCAGTCATCCATTAAAAGGTATCGATGACTGAGGACTCTCAAGCTTTGCCTTCCCTAATTGCTGACTAAAGATGGGTTTACGCCTGCAGCGGAGGTTCAAACAGAAATAATGGTACATGTGCAGCAAGCCACTGAGGAGCCGGAGAGGAGGATGGAAGTGATAGTGGCTCCTTACACTGTTCCCACGATTTTGAAGGCATGTCTGGCCAGGACATGTCCAAGTGTGAAGAGTGTGTTAACAGTGTTCCTTAACGCAGCAAAGTCTGAATGGCTGTAGTAGCAGGTTACCTTACTGACCCCTATGCTTGACGTTGCAGATTCTAAGTTTTCCTTTATTTTTTGTCTCTTTTTCTTCTCCCAACCTGCTGCAAAAAGCAGAACTGGGAGAATTAACCCTGGTTGTGCCATCTATACACAGCTGTGCTTGGTTTAATACATGACATACCGAATACCAGAATTTGGCTGCAGATGTGTTCACTGTAAATATGCACCTATTAATATTATTATTATTATTTTACAATAAAAGTTAATTTTTAGTACAGTAATTTAACAGAAGGTTCATATATTTTGGGCCATGGGAAAGGGCCTATTGGAATCAAACTTTTTAAATCTACAGTATCTCTATAGAACCTAAAAAAAATAATTTGTGTGCCTATGGGTCCCAAGTCTCAAAAATGTGGGCCAAATTATGAAAAAAAATAATGATTTTTCCTATAGCATCAAATTAGATTCTCACTTTTACTTTTCAAAATCCCTTTTTTTTTTTATATATATACAATATGATTGGTTGCTATGGGCAACTACTCCATTTTTAATCTGCATCACTGTTGATACATCTCCCCAATGAGTTGATAATTATATCACAATATTGCAAATGCTCAGCAGTGGCCATTTCCTAGAAAAAAAAAAAGATAAGGGTTAGTCAGTATATGGGGTCATGTGATGCCATAAAATGACACCGACATGCACATTTCACTTGGCATATTTTCCTACATATTATTTTAATCTTGCCAAATCAAGGACGTACGTACAATGTCAGCAAGGAATACTGTTGCTATGGGCTCCTGAAACAGGGGGGCCATGCTCCAGTTTGCTCTTTTCTCCTTTTCAAGGGAGGCTTGTGTCAGAGAGGGGTGTATTATTCTTTAACTCATTATTCTTTAACTCAATATTCATAGAAAATGTTTTTAGCATTTTAGCTGTGCTTCTTTTTTATTTCGGTAGTACAATTGAAAATGATATGTCCACAAAAGAAGACCCAATCTGGGTATAGGCATATTTACATAATAGACCACAATGACCCTTACGGACTAAATGCCAACTTGACCCAGACTATAGCGTTAGAATAAAATTTAACTTTTAATCACGATTTAATAAAAAATATATCAAGTCAGCCAAACATCAAACGTCAACATATTAGCAGCTTCAATACTAAAGCAGACACATGTGACACAATACCATGATGGTGACAACAAATGTCTTAAGTTTTGGGGAATATGTAAAAAATTCTTGGGGGTGAGAAAAGGTAACCTAGACAGAATTCTACTGCAAGAAGAGACTGGACAGTTTGAGTCCAAAAGCCCTAAATGAAGGTTTCACTTATTCCTCATTTTTATATTTGCAGATATACTTTATGATACAAGTTGTTATATCAATCACTCAAATGTGAGCTGAAGAAACACCAAACACGGCAACGTTATCATATTGTTAAAATATCTCATATTCCTGTTTTTCAATACAATCATATTCACCGTTGAGTGGTATCGCTTTCTAGCATAATCATTTCCTGCTCTTCCAGATACAGGGAGTGCAGAATTATTAGGCAAGTTGCATTTTTGAGGATTAATTTTATTATTGAACAACAACCATGTTCTCAATGAACCCAAAAAACTCATTAATATCAAAGCTGAATATTTTTGGAAGTAGTTTTTAGTTTTTTTTTTAGTTTTAGCTATTTTAGGGGGATATCTGTGTGTGCAGGTGACTATTACTGTGCATAATTATTAGGCAACTTAACAAAAAACAAATATATACCCATTTCAATTATTTATTTTTACCAGTGAAACCAATATAACATCTCAACATTCACAAATATACATTTCTGACATTCAAAAATAAAACAAAAATAAATCAGTGACCAATATAGCCACCTTTCTTTGCAAGGACACTCAAAAGCCTGCCATCCATGGATTCTGTCAGTGTTTTGATCTGTACACCATCAACATTGCGTGCAGCAGCAACCATAGCCTCCCAGACACTGTTCAGAGAGGTGTACTGTTTTCCCTCCTTGTAAATCTCACATTTGATGATGGACCACAGGTTCTCAATGGGGTTCAGATCAGGTGAACAAGGAGGCCATGTCATTAGATTTTCTTCTTTTATACCCTTTCTTGCCAGCCACGCTGTGGAGTACTTGGACGCGTGTGATGGAGCATTGTCCTGCATGAAAATCATGTTTTTCTTGAAGGATGCAGACTTCTTCCTGTACCACTGCTTGAAGAAGGTGTCTTCCAGAAACTGGCAGTAGGACTGGGAGTTGAGCTTGACTCCATCCTCAACCCGAAAAGGCCCCACAAGCTCATCTTTGATGATACCAGCCCAAACCAGTACTCCACCTCCACCTTGCTGGCGTCTGAGTCGGACTGGAGATCTCTGCCCTTTACCAATCCAGCCACGGGCCCATCCATCTGGCCCATCAAGACTCACTCTCATTTCATAAGTCCATAAAACCTTAGAAAAATCAGTCTTGAGATATTTCTTGGCCCAGTCTTGACGTTTCAGCTTGTGTGTCTTGTTCAGTGGTGGTCGTCTTTCAGCCTTTCTTACCTTGGCCATGTCTCTGAGTATTGCACACCTTGTGCTTTTGGGCACTCCAGTGATGTTGCAGCTCTGAAATATGGCCAAACTGGTGGCAAGTGGCATCTTGGCAGCTGCACGCTTGACTTTTCTCAGTTCATGGGCAGTTATTTTGCGCCTTGGTTTTTCCACACGCTTCTTGCGACCCTGTTGACTATTTTGAATGAAACGCTTGATTGTTCGATGATCACGCTTCAGAAGCTTTGCAATTTTAAGAGTGCTGCATCCCTCTGCAAGATATCTCACTATTTTTGACTTTTCTGAGCCTGTCAAGTCCTTATTTTGACCCATTTTGCCAAAGGAAAGGAAGTTGCCTAATAATTATGCACACCTGATATAGGGTGTTGATGTCATTAGACCACACCCCTTCTCATTACAGAGATGCACATCACCTAATATGCTTAATTGGTAGTAGGCTTTCGAGCCTATACAGCTTGGAGTAAGACAACATGCATAAAGAGGATGATGTGGTCAAAATACTCATTTGCCTAATAATTCTGCACTCCCTGTAGGATGGACCAGGGATACCCCATCCTATCTCTTATATATTCATCTCTTATGCCTTTGATCATACTTACCTCTTCTGTTATGTTGATAGTGATCAGTTTAAGCGTAGTACTTCAGATACAGTACATAGCTCCTACCTGACACCATATATCTGATATTCAACATCAAGTATCTCAGGGTTCCTTTCAGATGCAGAGATAGATTTGTCTGATGCTGGTTTATCTGTATCTGCCCATATTTCAGTCCTGGCGCATCCATTTGTTGCGCAGCACATGCGCTCGCTGTGTGGAGTACTCAGATTAGTCTATGTTCCTGCGCTTCCACTTGCCGCGCAGGACATGCGCAGTAGGTAGGTTCACTCTGCAGCAGTGTATAACCGCAGTGAACTCACCACAGCATTCGGCCTCAGAAGTCTGTGCGCATCAGGCGTGTGCGCTGCACGTCACGATGGCCAATCCCCTCCAACACAGTGATTGGTCAAGACTAAGAGGTGTATTATGTATGTATAGTGTAAGGGATCGCTGTACTTGGGGGGTCATTCTCACAAGAATCGTCGTCTACCGCAGCTTTCGGGGCCAAACATTGCATTTATTGGGACATTTTTCATACACTGAACAGTCCAGTTAATAATCACTGGGTGTGATGAGGTTTCCACATACATTAAAAGAAAACAAATACCTGCCCGGCTGGGCTCTCACTACACCTGTTAACGTGGCCCTGACTCAGCTACCGAACCCTGTTCACACACTGAACCCATATGCAGCTTTTTCTCAGCCTGTAGTTCCCCAGCCTCTCTGGCTGTAATCAGTCCTGTACCTGTATGGGGAAGTGTGGCCCAACAGTCCTCCCGACTCCGGCCTTGTGACCCTTGAATCCCGGCGTCACGGCGTTCCCCAAACTTCAGTCTGTCACAATGCCCTGGTCTCTCAGCCTGGCAAGCTGAGACCACACACAGAGCCTCTGCTCTGGGTCTCTGTATCTCTCCCCAGACTGACTTACTCTGAGGCGCTTTATGCCAGCCTGATTACAGCGGGCCTCACCTGCGATCACCTCAGGTAGAAAGGAAAACCCGTACTGGAAGGGTGTGGACTGACAACTCCCTCTACCAAGCCTAGCCACCAGTCCAAGTAAAATCCAGCCCAGAAAATGTATACAAAAATGTCTCAGCAAACTATTCTTTGCTGAGACCACTGCCACTCTCTGGATTTTATCAGTCTCACCCATCTGAGGTACCTGAAGTGGGACAACACACCTTCCAGCACTGTTCACATTATCACAATAGAGATTGGCTGGGCACAAAGTGAGTTGACATCCACCTAGATGACGTCTTGCAGATCCTTCTGGCTGACCAAGGTGTCAATTACATTACAGAGGTTATTTATACCTCGTTTGTGACGTTCCCTTTCCAATGCTGCCCCAATCCCTGAAGAAGCCAGGTTAGCTGGTGAAACGTGTCGGGGGCCAGTTCCTAGGTTTTAGATCTACCGTCAGCCTGTCTCTCAGTGTTACATTCAGTCTCATTAGTGGTAGTGATGCGCCAAATAATAACCAACTGTGTAGGCACATTCAGTCACTTTCAATAGCCAGTGTTGCAACTGGTGACAAGTGATATGCCATCAGTCAGTGACGTCACTGTCTAAATGCTTTGTTGGAAGGTTTTGTGATTGGATAGGTATGCTAGTGTAGCATGCATTGTGATGTATAGTGTAGGTTAGCCGGTGCTTTACATAACAATGCCATGCTCGCAAAGAAGACTGTAAGTAATTTATTAAGTGCTGCCTCATTGCCTGCGTTGCGTCACACAACTAAAGTATGTATGTATGATGATTGATTGTAATATAGGTGTTTTCAATAAATAAAAAATTTAAAAAAAACAGCCAGTGACTGACAGAGGTGGGGAGAGGGCACATCCCTACTGGTGTCAAGAGCAAACACACACACACACACACGCGCACCAGCCACTGAGACAGGAAACAGTTTATTTTTAATTTCTTTTCTGTTTGGCTGACTTGATATGTCTTTTATTAAATAGTGATTAAAAGTTAAATTTTAGTCTAACACTATTGTCTGGGTCAAGTTGGCATTCAGTCCGTAAGGCCATTGTGGTCTACAATTGAAAATGAAATACAAAATATTGTACAGTACTTTTTTAACAGTCAGCACAAATGATAATGCTACAGCGGTGACTGCTCACTTACCCTGCCCAGCGGCCTTGACCTACCTCCCCTTGGTTTACACAGGATGATCTGTTGCCCAGAAATGACGATTTCGGTGCCTGCATCAGTGATGCTTTCACCCAATGAAGAACCAAACGGATAATAAGGTGAGTGAAGGACCCCCTATGGCAATTGTTTTGAGACCCCGTGATTACCATTTATGTTCCATCCTATCGGTTAGATAAGTGTAGTACCTGGGGATACTACAAATTGTTTATTATTGTGCGTTGTATATTTTACTGTTTGCTTCTGTCCGTAGCTACCAGCCATAAAAAAGGTTGGCAGGAACAGGGTTAACCACCCTGTTCCTCCCCTCATGAGAGGAGTGGGCTGGACCTGCTTCCTGCCAAGAGGGGGAGTTCCTATCCAGAGCGGAGAGCAAGGATCCTGAAAAACTCCTGCTCCTGCTACCAAATTCTCCAGAGAGAACTACTCCAGTAGTCCTCAAGTAAAGCCTTGAGATTCCAGGCGGCAGCGTGGACTGCTACATCCACATCTATGGACACTGCTGTAAGGTGAGGGGCTACAGCCAAGCCACCCATTACTAAACAACCCCTAGGCCAGTATCACCTAAGTGCTGAATTGCCACCAACCAACCAGCCTCCAAATTCCTTGCTGGTGCCAGAGAAGTTTTGCACTTGAAATCTGCTGCTACTATGTGTATTTTAAATTCTCCATTGCACGTAGTAAAAAAGACTTTGTTACTTTGAACTCTGGTCTCATTCTTCAGTTCTATAATTCCACTGCACCGATCACCAAGGAGTAACGGCATGAGGGAGTTCAACGTCACAGAAGACTTCATCATGGCCACTACCACTCCTATCCTCTACACCAGCTCCTCAGGGGGGTCGGTACTCAAGCAACCCATCAGATTATGTCTATACGTTTGGTATTTTAGGTTATCTGCAATCTGATTGGTCGTTATAAGTAACAAGTCTCCACTTTTATCAATCTCGTAAATGAAAGGTCCTGCATAACTTTACAAATTCTTACTTCTCTGAGCCTACCTCACCCGTTTCCATAGCTCAGGCTTCAAAACAAGAAATATCACCTTGTTTGACCAGTGAACTCTCTCCGCGCCAAAAAAAGTGTAATGCTGTCGACAGTGATTCCAGTCATCTGAATGCAGAAGAGAAGGCAAGACAACTGATGAAAGGGGAGATGTTTTGGGGTGAGGGGATTAAAAGCGCAATATTGACAAGGATGGTGAAACATGATTCAGAATAGCGTAACTCAATTATGGCAGTCTTAGCGGTAAATGTGTACGTGAGCTGCCGAGGACAGAGGGCCATTCATCTCACCTGGCACGGGTGCCAGGCAGGTGTTCACAGATAAACCTATTATCGCCCAAGAGAAGAAACTAGTTAATGGCCCTGTAAGTGATTTTGGCATCTACTGCCAAACAAGTATGTCAAAATGTGGAATAACTTTAATGTGTACATAGCGATCGTCAGTCATCAAAGACCAAAGTAACAACAAAAACTAGACGCTTGCCCTCGGAGACAAATCTGCAAAGTGGGTAGGAAAACATCCTTTGGGCACAGCTCCATGATTCACAAGTTGGCATGCAAAGCAATGGGGTGAGCCAACCAGTTCTTTGGCGGGATAATCTCCTCGGGATTGTGGATGATGAACCTTCAGGCCTTTCCCGCTATGAGTAGGAGATAATATCTCAGTTCTCATTATCAAACTTTGGTCGTGGCCTCTCAAACATACCACGTTTATTACTGCGTTTTGGGCGTCAAATGAATGAAGTGTTAACACATGTCTTGGATAATGTCAGAGCTGATAAGAAAATTGCTCAATAAAAAGTTGATTTAGGATTCATTGCCCTCACAGTCTGGTGAGGAATGAGCTTCTTGGGATGGATCACTGCTGCACTCCTAAGGCTCAATTCACACATCAGTAATAATGGGTCCGCAAATTGCGGAATGGGTGAGGACTGATTTATTCTCTATGGGGATGGAATGGATGCGGAGAACATTTCCGGAGCGTGCCCCCGATCTTGCACACTTATATAGAGCTGACATATTCTGCAGCGCTTTACAGACATTAGCATCACACTGTCCCCAATTGGGCTCAATATCTAAGGTCCCTATCAGTAGATAGGAGTGTGGCAGGAAACCGGAGAACCAACGCAAACACAGGGAGAACATACAAACTCCATGCAGATGTTGTCCTTGAATCCAGGACCCCAGCGCTGGAAGGTACCAGTGCTAACCACTGAGCCACCATGCGCACAGTTTTTATTTCGTATCATGCTCTTCAAGAAGCTGTGCTGTGAATGGTTGCTATGGGCAATAAAGATGTGGGTGTTTTTTTTGACATTTTTCATAAATCTGCCCCTCGTAGGCTATACAGCCCCGTAGCGCAGAGCCTTTCATGTACCTCCATACATCACAGTATCAGAGGTGTCCTTGACTACATAAAGTAGGCTACCGTATGATCCTGGAGGCATGGTCAGATACAGTAGGCTCCTATAAATTTCTTTGAGCAGAAAATACCCCAGGGCTGTAGGGGTATATTCTGAGACCGGAATTTCATATTGGGAACGTTGTAAAACACACCAAATTTATAATAATAAATTTTGCACAACTTTGGCCTGCCCTTGGTGGTGCACTTCAAGAGATTGGGAGAGAGCTCCAGCAGAAAGGACACTCCTCCTGAGCTGTAGCAGAAAGGACACTCCTCCTGAGCTGTAATAGGGAGAGAACCGTAGCAGAAAGGACACTCCTCCTGAGCTGTAGCAGAAAGGACACTCCTCCTGAGCTGTAGCAGAAAGGACACTCTTCCTGAGCTGTAGCAGAAAGGACACTCCTCCTGAGCTGTAGCAGAAAGGACATTCCTCCTGAGCTGTAGCAGAAAGGACACTCCTCCTGAGCTGTAGCAGAAAGGACACTCTTCCTGAGCTGTAGCAGAAAGGACACTCCTCCTGAGCTGTAGCAGAAAGGACACTCTTCCTGAGCTGTAGCAGAAAGGACACTCCTCCTGAGCTGTAGCAGAAAGGACACTCCTCCTGAGCTGTAGCAGAAAGGACACTCCTCCTGAGCTGTAGCAGAAAGGACACTCCTCCTGAGCTGTAGCAGAAAGGACACTCCTCCTGAGCTGTAGCAGAAAGGACACTCTTCCTGAGCTGTAGCAGAAAGGACACTCCTCCTGAGCTGTAGCAGAAAGGACATTCCTCCTGAGCTGTAGCAGAAAGGACACTCCTCCTGAGCTGTAGCAGAAAGGACATTCCTCCTGAGCTGTAGCAGAAAGGACACTCCTCCTGAGCTGTAGCAGAAAGGACACTCCTCCTGAGCTGTAGCAGAAAGGACACTCTTCCTGAGCTGTAGCAGAAAGGACACTCCTCCTGAGCTGTAGCAGAAAGGACACTCTTCCTGAGCTGTAGCAGAAAGGACACTCCTCCTGAGCTGTAGCAGAAAGGACACTCCTCCTGAGCTGTAGCAGAAAGGACACTCCTCCTGAGCTGTAGCAGAAAGGACACTCCTCCTGAGCTGTAGCAGAAAGGACACTCCTCCTGAGCTGTAGCAGAAAGGACACTCTTCCTGAGCTGTAGCAGAAAGGACACTCCTCCTGAGCTGTAGCAGAAAGGACACTCCTCCTGAGCTGTAGCAGAAAGGACACTCCTCCTGAGCTGTAGCAGAAAGGACACTCCTCCTGAGCTGTAGCAGAAAGGACACTCCTCCTGAGCTGTAGCAGAAAGGACACTCCTCCTGAGCTGTAGCAGAAAGGACACTCCTCCTGAACTGTAGCAGAAAGGACACTCTTCCTGAGCTGTAGCAGAAAGGACACTCCTCCTGAGCTGTAGCAGAAAGGACACTCCTCCTGAGCTGTAGCAGAAAGGACACTCCTCCTGAGCTGTAGCAGAAAGGACACTCCTGAGCTGTAGCAGAAAGGACACTCCTCCTGAGCTGCCAGTTTGATATAAATCTCTGGAGGAATCTCTGGATCCATGTTAGGTACAGGGCATGTGCGATCATCATGTACTATATCATGTCTGAATTTCATTTTTTACATTAAACATGGGATAACCCCTTTAACTGCTCATTTGCATATGGATTCAAAGTAACAGAATAAAGCAACAGATCGCAAAGTGAAACGTATCATTACATTCAGCTGAGCTAGCCCCATGAGGTACAGACACCATTTAAAATGCACAACCCCAGTGATACATTGGTCTTATTTTATATCAGGTGGTCCTCAGAGCTTCGCGATCTTCATGGACGTTGTTTGCAGCTTCAGAGCGAATGTTCTTTATGATATATATATATAACGCCATTTCCATATGAATGTTATACGTAACGCGACGCCCGGCAGAGAAGCTTCTAATAGACAGAGCGTCACAGTGTCCTATATTACTCCTCCTGGTGTGATACAAGGACATGTGATCTGAGTGTGTAAAGGTAATAGATTTGCAGGGATTTGGATTGCACGGCTTGAGCTGCCAAAACAACACAAAGGCTTTGTTACCAGTAAACCTCATTAGTCCAATTATGCGCATGGAATAACGAAGCTGAACCTGATGAGAGATGACAGTAATAATAAATCCTACTTCTGACACCAGTGGAGCCAGTGACTACAAGCCCTGCCTGGCAGACAGGTAGAAGCCACCGTGTACAAACAAGTGATATCCAGGACTGGACCTAATGGTCATCATCATCATCATCACAAAGGTAGAAGCTTTTTCTTGTGTGAACATTTTGGAAACAAACATAAGCTGATGATCGGCTTATCCGTGGCTATGTTGTACGGTGGTTTCTATTTCATGTTCTAAGCGTTTTATGATTGGGATTAATAACACTACTATGTAACAGCTGCCCGGTTCTGTTAGGACACCACAAATAATCAGTTTCAGAGCAATTAAAGGGATGCTCCACCTTCACCACTTTTTATTTTTTGCTCCAACGCATCTAAAATAAAAAATAAAGCATCTTTGTAAATACAGTTGTGATGATTGGACATGTCCTATAGTTTTGTGTCTTATAGTCCCTGTGCAGACATATCTCCATCCAAGCCCCAATGCATATCCCTGTATCTCCATGGTAACCGCAGTGGCGTTGGTAGGGTTCCAAGCCCCAATGCATATGTGCCAAATTCTTAAAGTACCTGCACCCCATCACAGACTATTACTAAAAACATATTTTACTTGATGGATGAAGACTACCAAATATACAGGGCTATACAGCCCCAGGTACCTACCTACCAGTACCTCCCAGGTGACCTCTCCTCTGATGTAGACATTCTCTTTCACATCTTCTCCATTCGGCCCATGACAACTTTTTTCAGCTGTATTTCGTCTCTGCATTGTTTAGCACAGAGACACCTTAGGTTCCACACTTTTCCATCACCCTCCCCACCCTGGTGCCCCAACAGTGTTATCCTGCTGCAGTAAACCAGTTTGCTTCATTACTGGAGGAACTCAAGAGCAAAACAATACAGGCAAGGCACTGAGTTGACTTCTCTGGTCTCTTCCCGAGCAGAAGGTTTCATGCTGAGGAAAGGCAGAAAGCCTCCCTGGGCCGGCAGCACAGTAATGAGGAAGACAGCACGAAATCCTCCGGGGCACACTCTGTGGTTGGGAAGCACCAGCCTAGATGGAGGTTGAGGTGCCCTTGATGGCAGTGGTGTCCCTTGGTGGTATTTGTTGTGACACCAGTACCGTTAATGGTGGTACAACCAGTTGTAATTAAATTGAAGAATGAAGTAGACAGTGGTAGGATACAACTCACAACTTTTACTGAAGTTGGTTCCAGTTGCGGCATATACATCCAGACTGAATACAGTCTTTTGTTCTTTAGATGAATTCTGTTGATCCACCGTTAATAGGTTTGGCTGGGTTTTAACTTCGCTTCAAGGTCCCTTTTAAACCAGTATAATTTGATGAGGTTGCCTGTAATGCTTGTTGGTATGCTTAGTCCTATTGTTTCTGTATCTTCCAAGCCCTTGTACAGGTAGCTAATCTGTATTCTTCAATGTATGGTGAGGCTGCCTGTAGCTAGATTGTCCTCCACCATGTGCAAAGGTGCCCATTAAGCCTTAGGTAGTGGCTGTTATCACCGATGTCTCTCTTTAGCTTGGTTTTCTTCCAGGGACGCAAACACTATGCTCTGGTTGTAGGATGTAGGAACTAAGAGGATCACAGGAGGAAAACGCTCTCCTGCCCCTCATACCTTGGCTCTACCTCATTGCTGCATCAGACTTCACCCACTACTCTGTGGTGTGTAGCCTCAGCTTAACAACTGACTCTACTCCTCTACTTTCTCCTCTCTACCCTCCTCTCTACACTAGGCCTGACTAAAGTATTTATATGGAGTAAGTGCTATCCCCATCTAGTGGTGGGATGTATAAAATGCACCTAACCAGCCTATGAACAGGGATACAACAGGTGATGTAATGCAGTTTGACATGCAACACAGTAATGCAATTTTACAATAATTTTGCAGTTTCCAAGAGTCCGGAGTGGGACGCTGCATATGGCTCAGTAGTCCCATCACAGAATCTTCTTCTGGTCACCCATGCAGTCAGTGGCGTACACAAAATCCCTGTCGCCCCGTCCCCCCCAACCTGCCGCAAGAATTTACTTGGGCCCCCTGGATTGGGATTAATAATGCTCCGTGCCTCTCTGTGACCTTTTTACTACAAAATCACGGTGAGATAAAGTTGTCACTGTGATTTTGTAGTAAAAAGATCACAGAGAGGCAAAGAGCATTATCAATCATGTTAAAAGAGCCCTAAGCCCAATGCATGACTACACTCACCCAGTCCTAACTAATAAAATCTGGTCCTACCTCATCCAGGTTGTCTCTGGCGTCGGCATGATGTCTGTTGGATCCAGAACAAGGTCCCTGTGGTGATAGAGAAAAAAGAGTAATCACATAAGGTAGGGATGGTGACTGCCCCTGTGAAATCACCAGCAGGGGGCGCTGTGCTGGCCTGTAAGACTGAGCCATGCCAATGTATAGCATACATTTCCCCTAAGTGCTACTACACAGTACTAATGCCCACCTTATGGACCCTCACAGTAATTAAGCCCACCTTGTGGTCCCTTCAAAATAGTTATGTCCTCCTTGTGGCCCCTCACAGTAGTTATGGCCAGATATATGCCCCCCTTACAGTAGTTATGGCCAGATGTATCCCCTTCACAGTAGTAATGCCCAGATATGTGTCCCCCTCACAGTAGTTATGCCCAGATATGTTTCCCCCTCACAGTAGTAGTTATGTCCAGATATGTGCCCCCTCACAGTAGTTATGGCCAGATATGTGCCCCCTCACTGTAGTTATGGCCAGATATGTGTCCCCCTCACAGTAGTAGTTATGTCCAGATATGTGCAGGGGGCAAAATGGAATATATATACAGCGGAGGCAAAAAATTGAATATATACACAGGGGGCAAATGGAATATATACAAAGGGGGCAACATGGATATATATACAAGGGCCCTGTGTATATATATATATATATATATATATATATTTATCCATTTTGCCCCCTCTGTATATATTCCATTTGTCCCCTGTGTATGTATTCCATTTTTTACCCCCTCTGTATATATTTAATTTTTGTAATTTTTTGCATTTTGCTAAATATTTCATTACATTTGCCCCCGGGGTCGGGCCCCTATGAAGGATTTGCTGCGATTCCCACTCTGCCAGATGCTCCCTGTGTTATAAAAAAACACACAAAAAAAAAACGTACCTACTCTGAACCTGCTCTGCTCCCGCCGTCTTGTTCATAATCCCGTCTTCTGGTGTGCGTCGGCCGCGTCATCCCGTCAAGCAGCGTGATCCCGCGAGACCTGGTGCGAGGTTCATGGGTCTGGAGCAAGGCACTGGCAGCAGCCCTGGATGAAGGAGGGGCCGCCGCGTAAGTTACTTACTGCGAGTGCGCAGTGCTGCACCACCGGCCACGCACAGAGACCGGGGCCCGACCGGCCATATACTATTAAAACTTTTAAAATCTGCGGGCCCCAGCTGCCTTGGGTACAGCACTACTGCAGGGGCCAGGGGTCCACAGGCGGCCGGGCCCCCTGGAGTGCCGGGCCCGGTCGCAACTGCGACCGCTGCGACCCCTGTATGTATGCGCCTGCATGCAGTCTACAGTCTCTTCTAATAAACACTGGTCCATATCTGCATACAACTAGTGCCTCTAACTGCTCTCCTTATATACAGTTTCTAACTGAACCTTCTAGACTAGTGTTTATCAACTCCAGTCCTCAGGGCCCACTGGCTGGTCATGTTTTCAGGATTTTCTTAGTATTGAGTAGGTTATATAATTTGTGCCAATACATCAGGACTTAACACATGTTTTCTTCTGTGGGATATTCTTAAATCATAACTGGCAGGTGGGCCCTGGGAAATGAAGTTGAGGAACACTGTTCTAGTGGGAGGTGTGGAGTGGAGAAACACAGACAAAACAGAAACAATGTTGCAATTTCAGTCTGTCATAGCCTTGTACAGAGTTTCAATACAAGTCTATGGGAAAGACTAGGCAGTTTTCCGTGACCTAAACTACAGCGCTAAACCAGTCAGTGTATTTGTTATTTTCCTTCCAAAATTTTGCATAGCCCCTTATAGTAGATAGCCCCTTATAGTAGGGTTACTATATTTTGGTTTTCAAAAAGGAGATGTGGGGCAGGATGGTGGCATGGGGCAGTCAGACACCTGCACTTGGCGGAAGGTGGGGGGGCGGTAGAGTCTAATTTTAAGTAATTGGTAGCACTATGTGAAGGTGTATGGGGTAGGCATGTAAACAGTTGCTGTGGAGTTTCTGCAGAGGCTGTGTTTACATCACAGTTTTTAAGAACAGAAAAACAAAACAAAAAAAAGCAGATCCTTTATTTTGAGCATCCTATGTGCTCATTTTGCATCCGTTTGTGTCAGTTCCGTAAGAGATCTGTTATATTTAATGGGAGAAAAAGTGCTGTGTGGAGGGCCCCCATTAGTGGCTCACAGTAATAATAATGCCCCGTTAGTGGCCTCCAGTAAAATGAATGCCCCCATTAGCGCCCCTAGTATTATTCAGCCTCCATTAGTGGTTCCCAGTATTAACAAAGCCCCCGTTAGTGACCCCCAGTATTAATAATGCCCCTTTGCCCCCACCTATTCAGCTTGTGTAAAAAATAAGAAAAAACCTCACCCCATCCATTTTAATGTGCTGCGGGGAACACCAGGGGGTGCTATTGCCCCCATTAGCACCCCTCTAGTATTATTCAGCCTTCATTAGTGGCCCCCAGTATTAATAATATCCTCATTAGTAGCCCCCAGTAAAATGAATGCCCCCATTAGCACCCCACCCTCCTATTTTTATTCGACCTCCATTAGTGCCCCCCAGTATATTATTAATGTCCCCTTTTGCCCCTCCCCCTTTCTGCTTGTGTTAAATAAATAAAAACTCGCCTCATCCATTTGAACGCACTAGACTGGACCTGCACTCCCAGTGTGATGATGTTTTGCAGGTCCTGCTGCCTCCAGTCATGCGGACACTCACTCCTCACAGGATGTAGCAGCAAGGACCTTAGCTCCCAGAGTGATGATGTCATCATTGCTGCTCATTAGTAATAGTGCTCGCCCAGCGCCGCCTTCTTCCCCCTAAACTTGAGAATCCCGGCCATGTGTACTTATTCATAAATCCCAGCCAGACCATTTTTTTAGGTCCAAAAAGAAGACATTTCCGGGAACAAGAGGATATATGGTCTCCCTACGTTATAGTAACTATGGAAGATTTCTAACTTCTCAGTGCATAGGTAGAAAGTCCCAAAGCCTCTCAGTATTAGCTGGCTGTGCATTAATGCTATCCATAGTGCAGTGCGGATATAGTGCAGATGAACAGGATGTATTACAATAAACATATAAAATGCATTTCGACAGTGTAAAAAACAGCATAAATCATAGTGCAAGTTAACCTTTCTAACTGCACTAGCATACCTTCCAACTTTTGAAAACCACAAAGAAGGACAGTATGTGCTGCGAGCGTAGTCTGCAGTCGCAATTTTTTTTTATACTAAGCCACATATTTGTACTGGATTAAATGGATGTTGTCCGATTTGGGCAATATCTGTTTAAGTAAAGGCTGATTCATTTGGAAGCATTTGCACATGTCCTGGGTGTGGTGGTGGATTGTGAGCATGTTTGAGCTCCCCCCACCGACACTCTCAGGGGGTGTCCAAATGTGTCCCTTCCAGTTCTTAAATGTATTCCTACACTACGTGCAGAATTATTAGGCAAATGAGTATTTTGACCACATCATCCTCTTTATGCATGTTGTCTTACTCCAAGCTGTATAGGCTCGAAAGCCTACTACCAATTAAGCATATTAGGTGATGTGCATCTCTGTAATGAGAAGGGGTGTGGTCTAATGACATCAACACCCTATATCGGGTGTGCATAATTATTAGGCAACTTCCTTTCCTTTGGCAAAATGGGTCAAAAGAAGGACTTGACAGGCTCAGAAAAGTCAAAAATAGTGGGATATCTTGCAGAGGGATGCAGCACTTTTAAAATTGCAAAGCTTCTGAAGCGTGATCATCGAACAATCAAGCGTTTCATTCAAAATAGTCAACAGGGTCGCAAGAAGCGTGTGGAAAAACCAAGGCGCAAAATAACTGCCCATGAACTGAGAAAAGTCAAGCGTGCAGCTGCCAAGATGCCACTTGCCACCAGTTTGGCCATATTTCAGAGCTGCAACATCACTGGAGTGCCCAAAAGCACAAGGTGTGCAATACTCAGAGACATGGCCAAGGTAAGAAAGGCTGAAAGACGACCACCACTGAACAAGACACACAAGCTGAAACGTCAAGACTGGGCCAAGAAATATCTCAAGACTGATTTTTCTAAGGTTTTATGGACTGATGAAATGAGAGTGAGTCTTGATGGGCCAGATGGCTGGATTGGTAAAGGGCAGAGAGCTCCAGTCCGACTCAGACGCCAGCAAGGTGGAGGTGGAGTACTGGTTTGGGCTGGTATCATCAAAGATGAGCTTGTGGGGCCTTTTTGGGTTGAGGATGGAGTCAAGCTCAACTCCCAGTCTCTGGAAGACACCTTCTTCAAGCAGTGGTACAGGAAGAAGTCTGCAAGGTAAGAAAAACATGATTTTCATGCAGGACAATGGTCCATCACACGCGTCCAAGTACTCCACAACGTGGCTGGCAAGAAAGGGTATAAAAGAAGAAAATCTAATGACATGGCCTCCTTGTTCACCTGATCTGAACCCCATTGAGAACCTGTGGTCCATCATCAAATGTGAGATTTACAAGGAGGGAAAACAGTACACCTCTCTGAACAGTGTCTGGGAGGCTGTGGTTGCTGCTGCACGCAATGTTGATGGTGAACAGATCAAAACACTGACAGAATCCATGGATGGCAGGCTTTTGAGTGTCCTTGCAAAGAAAGGTGGCTATATTGGTCACTGATTTGTTTTTGTTTTGTTTTTGAATGTCAGAAATGTATATTTGTGATTGTTGAGATGTTATATTGGTTTCACTGGTAAAAATAAATAATTGAAATGGGTATATATTTGTTTTTTGTTAAGTTGCCTAATAATTATGCACAGTAATAGTCACCTGCACACACAGATATCCCCCTAAAATAGCTAAAACTAAAAACAAACTACTTCCAAAAATATTCAGCTTTGATATTAATGAGTTTTTTGGGTTCACATAGGATGCTCAAAATAACATGGTTGTTGTTCAAAAATAAAATTAATCCTCAAAAATACAACTTGCCTAATAATTCTGCACTCCCTGTATTTGTCAAGGTATGAGGTGGATTGTACCTGCCTATCTGTAATATTATTGGGCGGCCATGTGCCATGGAGGGCTAGGTTAGCCCAGTAAAAGGTCTAACACATGTTAACAGAGACACAGATTTTCTTGGAAACTAAGCAGACTGTACGCGAGTCTTCCTTCATCGGTGCTGGTTGCTTACACTTGCAAGTCTCCATACAGTTGCAAGAAAAAGTATGTGAACCCTTTGGAATGATATGGATTTCTGCACAAATTGGTCATAAAATTTGATCTGATCTTCATCTAAGTCACAACAATAGACAATCACAGTCTGCTTAAACTAATAACACACAAAGAATTAAATGTTACCTTTGTTTTTATTGAACACACCATGTAAACATTCACAGTGCAGGTGGAAAAAGTATGTGAACCCTTGGATTTAATAACTGGTTGAACCTCCTTAGGCAGCAATAACTTGAACCAAACGTTTCCTGTAGTTGCAGATCAGACGTGCACAACGGTCAGGAGTAATTCTTGACCATTCCTCTTTACAGAACTGTTTCAGTTCAGCAATATTCTTGGGATGTCTGGTGTGAATCGCTTTCTTGAGGTCATGCCACAGCATCTCAATCGAGTTGAGGTCAGGACTCTGACTGGGCCACTCCAGAAGGCGTATTTACTTCTGTTTGAGCCATTCTGTTGTTGATTTACTTCTATGCTTTGGATTGTTGTCCTGTTGCAACACCCATCTTTTGTTGAGCTTCAGCTGGTGGACAGATGGCCTTAAGTTCTCCTGCAAAATGTCTTGGTAAACTTGGGAATTCATTTTTCCTTCGATGATAGCAATCCGTCCAGGCCCTGACGCAGCAAAGCAGCCCCAAACCATGATGCCCCACCACCATACTTCACAGTTGGGATGAGGTTTTGATGTTGGTGTGCTGTGCCCCTTTTTCTCCACACATAGTGTTGTGTGTTTCCTCCAAACAACTCAACTTTGGTTTCATCTGTTCACAGAATGTTTTGCCAGTACTGCTGTGGAACATCCAGGTGCTCTTGTGCAAACTGTAAACGTGCAGCAATGGTTTTTTTTGGACAGCAGTGGCTTCCTTTGTTGTATCCTCCCATGAAATCCATTCTTGTTTAGTGTTTTACATATCGTAGATTCGCTAACAGGGATGTTAGCATATGCCAGAGACTTTTGTAAGTCTTTAGCTGACACTCTAGGATTCTTCTTCACCTCATTGAGCAGTCTGCACTGTGCTCTTGCAGTCATCTTTACAGGACGGCCACTCCTAGGGAGAGTAGCTGCAGTGCTGAACTTTCTCCAATTATAGACAATTTGTCTTACCGTGGACTGATGAACAGCAAGGCTTTTGGAGATACTTTTATAACCCTTTCCAGCCTTATGCAAGTCAATAATTCTTAATCATAGGTCTTCTGAGAGCTCTTTTGTGCGAGGCATCATTCACATCAGGCAATGCTTCTTGTGAAAAGCAAACCCAGAACTGGTGTGTGTTTTTTATAGGACAGGGCAGCTGTAACCAACACTTCCAATCTCATGTCATTGATTGGACTCCAGTTGACTGACACCTCACTCCAATTAGCTCTTGGAGATGTCATTAGTCTAGGGGTTCACATACTTTTTCCACCTGCACTGTGAATGTTTAGATGGTGTGTTCAATAAAAACATGGTAACATTTAATTATTTGTGTGTTATTAGTTTAAGCAGACTGTGATTGTCTATTGTTGTGACTTAGATAAAGATCAGATCACATTTTATGACCAATTTGTGCAGAAATCCATATTATTCCAAAGGGTTCACATACTTTTTCTTGCAACTGTATATCTAAAAGAGCTAATAGTACTTCGCAAGGATCAAGATTCAACGGTACCAAGGGACCTGGCCCACTACTACATTACTGTATAATGCTCCCCTATAGTTCCCCAGTAGTTATCATGCTATCTTTAGTGCCCCCATTAGATGTAATGCTCCATAGGGCCCCAGAAGTGAAAATACCCCTTATAGTTCCCCAGTGGTATAATGTCCCCTGTAGTGCCCCCAGGAGCTATATATATATATATATACCCCTGTAGTTAGAATGCCCCTGTAAGTATAAGGTTCCCTATAGTTCCCCCAATAAGTATAATACCCTTATAGTAGTTATAATAGTCCCTGTAGTGCCCCTAGTGTTATAGTGAACCCCTGTAGTGCCCCCAGTACTTATAGTTTCTCTGCTGCATCGGCGGTCCCAATCCCCTGTTCTCCTTGGTGTGTGCAGTTGCGCAGCTGCTTCTAATTGCTAATCACCTTTCTGTTATAAGACTGTGGTGCTGACCTCATTTCCTTGCCAGAACAATTAGGGAGGAGGAGACTGCCCTGTTTCTCAATGGGCATCTCCTTGATGAGCTAATTTTTCTCCCTGGCTGTGACGCTTTCCGCTGCGATTGGACCGCGCTACAGCCAGGGAGAAGGAGACGCCCACTGAGAAACAGGGCAGTCTCCTCCTCCCTGTGCCAATGCTATTCATTAGCATACCAGCCGGGAAAACTGCAGGGGGGCACAGCGGGCGAATGGAGCGGCGCCCAGACAAACTAGTAAGCAATATTACATCCGTGCACAGTGCCCTACATCAGTGTTCCTCAACTCCAGTCCTGGTCGAGGTACGAGGATATGCGATCATCTACCATTGGGATTTTCGCATAGGCTGAGCAGTTAGGGAGAGAGCCAGGTCTGATGCAGGGCTCTCCCTTTTGTTCCTTAGTTTTGGATCCAGTCAGTCGGATCTTCATTTTGTGTCTTCTTGTTTTCTGTACACCTTCCGTGACATGTTTTTAGGATTTCCTTAGTATTGAGCAGGTTATATAATTAATGTCATTGCATTAGGACTTACCACAGGTGTTCATTCTGTGGGATATCCTCAAACCCTGACCGGTAGGTGGGCCCTGAGGACTGGAGTTGGGGAACTCTGCCCTACATAACCTTCTAGTTATTTTATAATGTCTGGACCCATAAAAGGTCCTTTTTAAGGGGCATTTTACTGTGTGGGCACAATCTACTGTGTGGAGGCACTAAGTGGGCAGCACTAAGCCTGTCCTGTGGATAGACGATAAATTGCCATTCTGGGACAACACCTTTATAAAGCGCAATGGATTGAATTTTTCTCTTTTTGGAAAATCCCCTGCTCTGACCACAGCATACAGTATCTAGTTCAAAATGTGACAAACCTGACGAGTCAGCATTCTCAGCATTTCTGATCTTTTACTTCTTTTGTATTCACACTACCGTCAGCTGAGATTTAAAGTGGCGCTTCAGGCAATCCTTTAGCCAAAATACAAGATAAATGGCATTAGATCTGACACTTGAAGCTGGATTCAAAAAATTATTAAAACTTCCTCCTGCAAAAAAAATTATTGGGGACCAAGTGTTTTATAGTGTTAGCAATTTTCTAATCTTAATAGGCCCACAATGACCTGTGAATACAAATCCCAATATGTTCACATGTGGAGGATATGCTGCATCTTTTCTACTGTAGCACTGCAGGCAGAAAATCTGCAGTATATTACATTACCAGAACAGTGGATGAGATTTTACATAGGCTCATCCACAAGCTTAAAAAAAATCCAAAATTGATGTACGGAGCTTATTTTAACCCCTTCAGGATCCTAACATTTTTAACCTTAAGGACCAGGCCATTTTTTACAAATCTGACATGTGTGACTTTATGTGGTAATAACTTTAAAACGCTTTTACTTATCCAAACCATTCTGAGATTATTTTCTTGTCACATATTGTACTTCATGACAGTGGTAAATTTGAGTCAAAATATTTAATTAGTATCGATAAAAAAAATACAAAATTTTCCAAAAATGTAGAAAAATTTCACAATTTTCAAAATAAAAATTTCTCTGCTTTTAAAACAGATAGTGATACCGCCTAAAATAGTTACTACTTTACATTTCTCATATGTCTACTTCATGTTTGGCTCATTTTGTAAATGACATTTTGGGATGTTAGAAGGCTTTAGAAGTTTAGAAGAAAATCTTAAAATTTTTAAGAAAATTTCCAAAACACAATTTTTAAGGACCAGTTCAGGTCTGAAGTCACTTTGTGAGGCTTACATAATAGAAACCACCCATAAATGGCCCCATTGTAGAAACTACACCCCTCAAGGTATTCAAAACTTATTTTACAAACTTTGTTAACCCTTTAGGTGTTCCACAAAAATGAAAGGAAAATGTAGTTGAAATTTTAGAATTTTACATTTTAATAAAATTTTTCCGGTAACAAAACAAGGGTTAACAGCCAAACAAGACTCAATATTTATTACCCTGATTCTGTAGTTTAGAGAAACACCCCATATGTGGTCGTAAACTGCTGTACGGGCACACGGCAGGACGCAGAAGTAAAGGAATGCCATACGGTTTTTGGAGGGCAGATTTCGCTGGGATAATTTTAAGTTGCCATGTCACATTTGAAGACCCCCTGATGCACCCCTAGAATAGAAACATCCTAAAAAGGGACCCCATTTTGGAAACTACGGGATAAGGTGGCAGTTTTGTTAATACTATTTTAGGGTACATATGATTTTTGGTTGCTCTATATTACACTTTTTGTGAGGCAAGGTGACAAAAAATAGCTGTTTTGGCACAGTTTTTATTTTTTGTTGTTTATAATGTTCATCTGACAGGTTAGATTATGTGCTATTAGGAGCAGGTTGTTACGAACGCGACAATACCAAATATGACAACTTTTTTGGGTTGTTTGTTTTACATAATAAAGGATTTTTGAAAAAAAAAAGATTTTTTTAGTTTCTCCATATTCTGAAAGCCATAGTTTTTTGTTTGTTTTTCGGTGACTGTCTTATGTAGGGGCTCATTTTTTTCGGTATGAGATGGTTTGTTTGGTGTTATTTTAGGGTGTATATGACTTTTTGATCGCTAGGTATTACACTTTTTGTGACGGAAAATAGCTTTTTTGACACCGTTTATATTATATTTTTTTACGGTGTTCACCTGAGGGATTAGATAATGTGATATTTTTATACAGCAGGTTGGTACAGCGTACACAATAACAGCGTTTTTAAAACAAAAAAATCACGTTTTAGTGTCTCCATATTTTTTTTAATTTTTTGGGCGAATGTCTTAGGTAGGGTCTCATTTTATGCGGGAAGAGATAACGGTTTGATTGGTGCTATTTTGGGGGGCATATGACTTTTTGATCGCTTGGTATTACACTTTTTGTGATGTAACGTGACAAAAAATTTCATTTTTTTTACACCGTTCTATTTATTTATTTTTTCTACGGTGTTCATCTGAGGGGTTAGATCATGTGATATTTTTATACACCAGTTCGATACGGAAGTGGTGATACCTAATATGTATACTTTTTTTTATTTATTTAGGTTTTACACAATAAAAGCATTTTTGAAACCCAAAAAATTATGTTTTAGTGTCTCCATAGTCTGAGAGCCATCGTTTTTTTTTATTTTTTGCCCGATTGTTTTATTTAGGGGCTTATTTTTAGCGGTATAAGGTGACGGTTTAATTGGTACCATTTTGGGGGGCATATGCCTTTTTGATCGCTTGATGTTGCACTTTTTGTGATGTAAGGTGATCAAAAAATTGTTGTTTTAGCACAGTTTTTATTTTATTTTTTCTATGGCGTTCAGGTGAGGAGGTGGATCATGTGATATTTTTATAGAGCTGGTCGTTACGGATGCGGTATTACCCAATATGTCAGTTTTTTTTATTTTTTTTTTATTTTGTTTCTATTTTATGTGTTTTATTTTGGGAAAGGAGCTTTTTTTTTTACATGAAATTTAAATTTTTGTATGAAAAACACTTTTTTTTCTCTTTAATTTTTGTCCCACTTTGGGACTTCAACCTCTGGGGTCTAATCCTCTCTGCAATGCATTACAATACAACCTGTATTGTAATGCATTGGCTGTCAGCTTTTATGCTGACAGCCTGTCTGTGAGACCTAGCCCAAGGCCTCTTTCACACGAGCGTCATGGATTTGGGCCGGATAAGATGCGGGTGCGTCGCAGGAAAATGCACAATTTTTCCGCGCGAGTGCAAAACATTTAAATGCATTTTGCACTCGCGTGAGAAAAATCGTCATGTTTGGTGCCCAAACACGAGCTTTTTCACAGAAGTTCGGGTTTGAGTTAGGTGTTGTGTAGATTTTATTATTTTCCATTAAAACATGGTTATAAGGGAAAATAATAGCATTCTTAATACAGAATGCTTAGTACAATAGGGCTGGAGGGATTAAAAAAATAAAATAAATTTAACTCCCCTCAATCTACTTGTTCGCGCAGCCCGGCTTCTCTTCTTTCTTCTGGACCTGGGTAAAGGACCTTTGATGACATCACTGCGCTCATCACATGGTCCATCACCAGGTCCTTTTCCTCCCAGATGAAGGCAGAAGAGAATCCGGGCTGCGCGAACAAGTGGATTAAGGTGAGTTAAATTATTTTAGCCCCTCCAGCCCTATTATACTAAGCATTCTGTTTTAAGAATGCTATTATTTTCCCTTATAACCATGTTATAAGGGAAAATAATAATAATCGGGTCCCCATCCCGATCGTCTCCTAGCAACCGTGCGTGAAAATCACACCGCATCCGCACATGCTTGCGATTTTCATGCAGCTCCATTCACTTCTATGAGACCCCCGTTGCGTGAAAAACACACAAAATAGTACATGCTGCGATTTTCACACAACGCACAAGTGATGCGTGAAAATCATCGCTCATCTGCACAGCCCCATAGAAATGAATGGGTCCGGATTCAGTGCGGGTGCAATGCATTCACCTCACGCATTGCACCCGCGTGGAAATCTCGCCCATGTGAAAGAGGCCTAAGGACTGGATCTCACAGGCTTCTGTAGAAGGCAAGCCCCAATGCCTATGGAAGGCATCAAGCTGCCTTCTCTGCCATTGGGTCCCTGCCACTGCAGCGCGGGGACCCGATAGAGATGCGGAGGGCACGTGTACCCTCCACAAACCCTCTGCATGCCACGGTCAGCTTTGACCACGGCATTCAAGGGGTTAATACGCTGGCATCAGTGTTTTCACTGATGCCAGCATATGCAGCAGGGGCCCGGCTGTCAGTGACTGCTGGGCCCGTGCCACTGATCGGGCGGGCGCAGCTCCTGCACACGCCCGATCAGCCCGCAGTGCATGTATGGCGCTGGTTCTAAAGTCACGTCCACCAGCGCCGTACATGTACTGTTTACGATGGAGATCTTTTGCAATGCGTAGGGTGAAATCCACATCAAACTACACAGTAAAATCGGTGACTCTGTGTCCTAAATCTTTGTTGTGGTGGAGCTCTGTTTTTCTGATACAAATCTACAAATAAGCTTAGAGTTAATGCATGGAAATTCTGGCTGCCTGTAGCCACCACTAGGGGGAGCTCAAGAGTTTACAGCAAACAGTATACTGCTTGCAGTATGAAGTAAGCCCATAAGCTGTCTCCAGTGGTAGCTTCCAAAGCTAGAATGTTCCAAAATGTGGGACTTTGTATAAAAAAAATTAAAATTGGAGCACCAACTGCTATAACATATGTTAAAAATTTTGGGCCTAAAAAAAGCATTGTGTTAAAACGTGAATATTCACTTTAAAGGATACAGTATGGTCTACTTATCCTCTCTAACAGTCTCATTTTGAATGCTGCAAATATCCCTTTGTTAAATCCTTATGTCAGTGGGGCCCTGCATGAACTTAAGCAGAGTTGGACAAAGAGGCATGTGATGGACCCCCATAGCGGTCCCCATACTTATTCATGTCTAATGTTTACTGTTTATTTCAAAACCAACTTATGACATTCGGATTCTGAATTGGATTGGCCTGACCCTGCTTTCTTGTGCCCTTTTCTACATTTTGATAGATGGTCAATTATAAATACAAGAACAAACAAGACTGTGGGGGACATTTATCAAAGGAGATATGCAGTTTTTTTGTCTTAAAACTGTTGCATGTAATGCTGATTGCAACGTTTTCTGCGTCATTTGGTCCAGTTTTGGTGTTCCTCGCCACCTTTCAAAGTGGTCTATGTTTAAGGGCTAAAGGTGAGATTAGACCTGGAATATGGCACATTTACTATATGCAACTTTTGCAAAAGGTGCACCGTTTCATAAATTTGGTGAAGGCACACAAAGCAAAGACAAACTTAAAACTGACACAAAAGCAACCTCAAATGATAAATGTCCCCTATTGTGTTCATATTAAAAACCTGAATTAAACAGTATGCCATTTTTGATATTTAAGATCTCTACATTGACTGCAATTGACCACTTTTGCCTTGATGTGAACACTCAGTAAATCAGGTTTACTATATTTATCATTATCAAAGCCACTAAAACAAGATGTTTATGCATGTATATAGAAATGTTCTACATTTTAAAAATGTCTACTGTGGCCAACATAAAAGGCCATAGTAGTTGGGAGAAATAAGATCTCCTGCTGCAGGGGACTCCTAATTTGACTTTTTAAGAAGGACCCAGTGCAACAACTTGGCCTTACATGAGATTATGGGGATAATGACATCCTGTTAGGAGCTCATTTTCACTGCAATGATCCACTTACATGCAAACTGGGGTCCTCCAGAGCAAGAGCCCCTCTAGTTCATGGGACACCCCTCCAGGGCCTGAATAGGGTTGTTGTGGGCCTCCATCTTACCGGTAGGACTCAGAATTCACCCTGACTCCATGTCACAACCACATATAATAAAAGAGTAAATAACTCTCTACTCACTACTCTATCTTTCTTTACTGGATTGGATCACCTAGTCATCAGGGATAGTGGCTGTTGGAGATCCCCAAGGGCATATACCACACTTTACCCTCTATAAATTCTTTAAACCTTAATAAGGAATTTTAATATGAAAAAAGTCATTATATACAGTGCATTTGGAATGTCTTTAGAACCTTTTGTTTTTTTCACATCATGTTACGTTGAAGGCTTGTGCTAAAAATAAAAATAAATAAAAAATAAAGTTTCCCCTCATTATTCTGCACTCAATACCCATTAAGAGAATTTACGATTTTTTTGCAAATTTATTAAAAATAGAAAAACTAAAATTTCACCTGAACATAAGTATTCAGCCCCTTTGCTATGACACTTGGAATTTAGCTCTGAGGGCCTCCCATTTCTCTTGACCATCTTTGAGATGTTTCTACACCTTGATTGGAATCACTTGTGGTAAATTCAGTTGATTGGACATGATTTGGAAAGAGACATCCATGTCTATGTAGGGTCTCACAGCTGACAATTAGTGATGAGCGAAGCGAGCTTCGGATGCTACATCCGAAGTCACTTCGCTCAAAACTTCAGAATAATACTGTACTGAGATCCGTCTGTTTACAGTATTAAAATGTACAGGCTCCGATGTACTGGTACCTCAGAACCGAAGGAGAGTTTGGTTTCAAGTTTTAAAGTGGTTTTCCACTTTAAAAATGAACTACCGAAGTTATTCAGCGACGTCTTGCTCAACTTCGCAAATAACTAACTTTGACTCATCGGAGCCCGTACATTCTTATACTGTATGGAGACGGATCTCCGTGCAGTATTGTTAAAGCTGCTCTCAATCAGAGCCAAAGATGTTTGCTCTGCTGCTCCAAATTAGTAGCTTAATCCTAGGATTTTACATGCATGGAAGAAACAACACTGACACCAGGCAGGGTCAAAGTAGTTCTCATTAATTACAGGAAGTTAATCAGTATATATGTACATCGGAGGGGGCATCCCCCCTGAGGCTTGTGGCATTGTTTTATTGGCAAAAATACATAAGCAAAGAAAGAGATAACACTCTAGCTTCTGTGCATTGTGCCATATTGTAATGGCTTCACATTAACATCAGTACAGCATACGTCATATATGACACATCAGGGACGAGGGTCCTTTTAGATAGGCAAACCCTTTGTGCTTTATTTATAACTTGAGTAAAAAAAGGCGTTGTTCGAGAGCCAGAGGAAATGGGGGCCCATCTTGACTTCTCAAGAAAGATATCCACATCTCCATCAGTATTATTCCGAAGTCTTTAGCAAGTTGACTTCAGATGTAGCATTTGAAGCTCACTTCGCTCATCACTACTGACAATGCATATCAGAGCTAAAAACAGGCCACGAAGAAGAAAGAACTGCCAGTAGAGCTCAGAGACAGGATTGTGTGGAGGCACAGGACTGGAGAAGGGGACAAAATAACTTTTGCTGCACCGAACATTCTCAAGACAACAGTGTCCTCTATAATTCCTAAATGGAAGATGTTTGGAACAACCAGGACAACTAGAACTGACTGCCTCACCAAAGTAAGTAATCGGGGGAGAAGGGCCTTGGTAAGATAGGTGACCAAGAACCCAATGGTCCCTCTGGCTAAACTTCAAAGATCCAATGTGCAGGACAAACTTCCAGGTCAACCATCACAGCAGCACTCCACCAACCTGGACTTACTAAAAGACACGTGAAAGTAAAGGTCTGAATACTTATGTCAATGCAAGATTTTAGTTTTTCATTTTCAATAAACTGGTAAAGAGTTTAAATATTTTGTTTTCACTTTCTCATTATGGGGTATTGAGTGCAGAATGAGGGAGGAAAACTTGATTTTTTTATTTTATTTTAGTACAAGTAGTATACTCAACGTAACAAAATGTGAAAAAAGTGAAAGGGTCTGACGACTTTCCAAACGCACGTTATGTTACCGACATGTAGGAAACCATTGACCTTAGTGTCCAAAATTGCGTAATGGAAATATAACCTCTTATATGTCAATGCTGAAGAGCTTGGTTATCTGCGTGCACTTACCTACTCTGTAGGGGAAAGAAAATAACATAGGCTGGGTCTGAGCCATCCGCAGAAGCAGGAGATATTAGATATCACAGCCACAAGTTGCTACAATGTAGAAACCATATTGCAACTACCAATACAAGGCTGTAATATGGAGCAGATATGGAGTGCATAGAAACAGGATAAGGCTACTTTCACACTAGCGTTCGGGCGGATCCGTTCTGAACGGATCCGCTCATAATAATGCAGACGGAGGCTCCGTTCAGAACGGATCCGTCTGCATTATTTTTAGCATAGAACAGCTAAGTGTGAAAATAGCCTAGTACGGATCCGTCCAGACTTTCAATGTAAAGTCAATGGGGGACGGATCCGCTTGAAGATTGAGCCACATTGTGGCATCTTCAAACGGATCCGTCCCCATTGACTTACATTGAAAGTCTGGACGGATCCGCACGGATCCGCACGCCTCCGAACGGCCAGGCGGACACCCAAACGCTGCAAGCAGCGTTCAGCTGTCCGCCTGTCCGTGCGGAGGCGAGCGAACGCCGCCAGACTGATGCAGTCTGAGCGGATCCGCCTCCATTCAGACTGCATCAGGGCTGGACGGCTGCGTTCGGGTCCGCTCGTGAGCTCCTTCAAACGGAGCTCACGAGCGGACCAGCGAACGCTAGTGTGAAAGCAGCCTAAGAGATTATTTTTCATTATTGACTTGAGTTTCATATTTTTAGTTCTTCTCATGCAGGAATAGATGGTGTCCTTCTCCCAGGTACATAGGTGTTGACTGAACAGATGTATTGTTTTTTTCTGGTTTGATAAAAGTGTCACAGATAGAAAAGCATTTTCCAGACAAAACTTAGTAATTTGCAGCCTTTCCAAAAGTGAAGAAAGCCGGCACTTGTGCATTCACGTGGCTCTTCTGTGTGCTGAGATCTGCTTATCAATTCACAGAGCTAGAACTGGCATAGGAAACACTGAATGAATTGTCTTCTCAGCCATTCCTCATGACCCTCACTGTGTGTATGCTAATGCCAGGCGAGAACTAGAGCAAGATACATCTCACCATTTATCCAACTGTGACCCTGAGCTCATTCACACCGGGGCTGTCTATATCATACAGACATGCGTCTTCTGGCTAGTTGTCTCACATGAAAGGGATTCAACAAGGTGTTAATAGATAATAAAATAAATAAGTAGCACATGAGTGGGTATATATGAGGTAAGAAAATTGATGGATAGATAATAGAGAGATGGTAGGCAGATAATAGAGATATATTACATTGATAGATATGAGATAGATAGTTAGATGATAGATAATAGAGAGATATGACATAGAAACATAGAATGTGTCGGCAGATAAGAACCATTTGGCCCATCTAGTCTGCCCAATATACTGAATACTATGGATAGCCCCTGGCCCTATGTTATATGAAGGATGGTCTTATGCCTATCCCATGCATGCTTAAACACCTTCACTGTATTTGCAGCTACCACTTCTGCAGGAAGGCTATTCCATGCATCCACTACTCTCTCAGTAAAGTAATACTTCCTGATATTACTTTTAAACCTTTGCCCCTCTAATTTAAAACTATGTCCTCTTGTAGCAGTTTTTCTTCTTTTAAATATTCTCTCCTCTTTTACCTTGTTGATTCCCTTTATGTATTTAGCAGTTTCTCTCATATCCCCTCTGTCTCGTCTTTCTTCCAAGCTTTACATGTTAAGGTCCTTTAACCTTTCCTGGTAAGTTTTATCCTGCAATCCATGAACTAGTTTAGTAGCTCTTCTCTGAACTCTCCCCAAAGTATCAATATCCTTCTGGAGATATGGTCTCCAGTACTGCGCACAATACTCCAAATGAGGCCTCACTAGTGCTCTGTAGAGCGGCATGAGCACCTCCCTCTTTCTACTAGTAATGCCTCTCCCTATACACCCAAGCATTCTGCTAGGATTTCCTGCTGTTCTATGACATTGTCTGCCTACCTTTAAGTCTTCTGAAATAATGACCCCTAAATCGCTTTCCTCAGATACTGAGGTTAGGACTGTATCACTGATTTTATATTCTGCTCTTGGGTTTTTACGCCCCAGGTGCATTATCTTGCACTTATCAACATTACATTTTAGTTGCCAGATTTTTGACCATTCCTCTAGTTTTCCTAAATCCTTTTCCATTTGGTGTATCCCTCCAGGAACATCAACCCTGTTACAAATCTTTGTGTCAAAAGCAAAAAGACACTCCTTACCATCGAGGCCTTCTGCAATTTCGCTGATAAAGATATTAAACAATATGGGTCCCAGAACAGATCCCTGAGGTACCGCACTGGTAACAAGACCATGGTCTGAATATACTCCATTGACTACAACCCTCTGTTGCCTGTCCCTCTGCCACTGCCTAATCCATTCAACAATATGGGAGTCCAAGCCCAAAGACTGCACTTTATTGATAAGCCTTCTATGTGGGACAGTATCAAAAGCCTTACTAAAGTCTAGATAAGCGATGTCTACTGCACCTCCACCATCTATTATTTTAGTCACCCAATCAAAAAAATCAATAAGATTAGTTTGACATGATCTCCCTGAAGTAAACCCATGCTGTCTTTCATCTTTCAATCCATGGGATTTTAGATGTTCCACAATCCTCTCCTTAAAGGGATTCTGTCACCTCCCCTCAGCCAAAAAACGATTTAAAAGCAGCCATGCAGCACAGCTTACCTGGATTAAGCTGTGCTGTTTAATCTTGAAATCCGTCCAGCAGTTACTTTAAAAAACGACTTTGATCAATAAGGAAATGCGTCCTGAAGGTGCCCAGAGGGGCGTTTTTTTCTTCCTAGTGAGCCCAGTACCGCCCCTCTTTCAGTGCCCAGCCCGCCTTCCTTGTATTTTCTAACTGCCGCCCCCAGCCTGCCACAGCCTCTCCTGCCTCTCCTCCCCCTCCCTCACGCCGAACGAAATCTCGCACAGGCGCAGTACCCACTGAGGGCTGCGCCTGTGCGATCATCAGGAGACTGAGGGCGGCAGCTTCATCTTCGTCACTGGGCATGCGCCGAGCCCAGTGACGTCCGATGCTCGCTCTTCCCTGCTGACTGAGGGAAGAGCAAGCATCGGACGTCACTGGGCTCGGCGCATGCCCAGTGACGAAGATGAAGCTGCCGCCCTCAGTCTCCTGATGATCGCACAGGCGCAGCCCTCAGTGGGTACTGCGCCTGTGCGAGACTTCGTTCGGCGTGAGGGAGGGGGAGGAGAGGCAGGAGAGGCTGTGGCAGGCTGGGGGCGGCAGTTAGAAAATACAAGGAAGGCGGGCTGGGCACTGAAAGAGGGGCGGTACTGGGCTCACTAGGAAGAAAAAAACGCCCCTCTGGGCACCTTCAGGACGCATTTCCTTATTGATCAAAGTCGTTTTTTAAAGTAACTGCTGGACGGATTTCAAGATTAAACAGCACAGCTTAATCCAGGTAAGCTGTGCTGCATGGCTGCTTTTAAATCGTTTTTTGGCTGAGGGGAGGTGACAGAATCCCTTTAAGTATGGTTTCCATTAATTTCCCCACTATTGATGTCAGGCTTACTGGCCTATAGTTGCCCGATTCCTCCCTACTACCTTTCTTGTGAATGGGCACAACATTTGCTAATTTCCAATCTTCTGGGACGACTCCTGTTACCAGTGATTGGTTAAATAAATCTGTTAATGGTTTTGCTAGTTCACGGCTGAGCTCTTTTAACCACTTCAGCCCCGCTAGCTGAAACCCCGTTCATGACCAGAGCACTTTTTACACTTCGGCACTACACTTCTTTCACCGTTTATCGCTCGGTCATGCAACTTACCACCCAAATGAATTTTACCTCCTTTTCTTCTCACTAATAGAGCTTTCATTTGGTGGTATTTTATTGCTGCTGACATTTTTACTTTTTTTGTTATTAATCAAAATGTAACAATTTTTTTGCAAAAAAATGACATTTTTCACTTTCAGCTGTAAAATTTTGCAAAAAAAACGACATCCATATATAAATTTTTCACCAAATTTATTGTTCTACATGTCTTTGATAAAAAAAAAATGTTTGGGCAAAAAAAAAAAATGGTTTGGGTAAAAGTTATAGCGTTTACACACTATGGTACAAAAATGTGAATTTCCGCTTTTTGAAACGGCTCTGATTTTCTGAGCACCTGTCATGATTCCTGAGGATCTACAATGCCCAAACAGTAGAAAAACCCCACAAATGACCCCATTTCGGAAAGTAGACACCCTAAGGTATTCGCTGATGGGCATAGTGAGTTCATAGAACTTTTTATTTCCTGTCACAAGTTAGCGGAAAATGATGATGATTTTTTCTTTTTTTTTTTTTCTTACAAAGTTCCATATTCCACTAACTTGCGACAAAAAATAAAAAATTCTAGGTACTCGCTGTGCCCCTCACAGAATACCTTGGGGTGTCTTCTTTCCAAAATGGGGTCACTTGTGGCGTAGTTATACTGCCCTGGCAATTTAGGGGCCCTAATGTGTGAGAAGAACTTTGCAATCAAAATGTGTAAAAAAATGACCGGTGAAATCCGAAAGGTGCACTTTGGAATATGTGCCCCTTTGCCCACCTTGGCAGCAAAAAAGTGTCACACATCTGGTATCGCCGTACTCAGGAGAAGTTGGGGAATGTGTTTTGGGGTGTCATTTTACATATACCCATGCTGGGTGAGAGAAATATCTTGGCAAAAGACAACTTTGCCCATTTTTTTATACAAAGTTGGCATTTGACCAAGATATTTTTCTCACCCAGCATGGGTATATGTAAAATGACACCCCAAAACACATTCCCAAACTTCTCCTGAGTACGGCGATACCAGATGTGTCACACTTTTTTGCTGCCAAGGTGGGCAAAGGGGCACATATTCCAAAGTGCACCTTTCGGATTTTGCAGGCCATTTTTTACACATTTTGATTGCAAGGTACTTCTCACACATTTGGGCCCCTAAATTGCCAGGGCAGTATAACTACGCCACAAGTGACCCCATTTTGGAAAGAAGACACCCCAAGGTATTCCGTGAGAGGCACGGCGAATTCCTAGAATTTTTTTGTTTTTGTCACAAATTAGCGGAAAATGATGATTTTTTTTTCTTTTCTCTTTTTTCCTTACAAAGTCTCATATTCCACTAACTTGCGACAAAAAATAAAAAATTCTAGGAACTCACCATGCCCCTCACGGAATACCTTGGGGTGTCATCTTTCCAAAATGGGGTCACTTGTGGCGTAGTTATACTGCCCTGGCAATTTAGGGGCCCTAATGTGTGAGAAGAACTTTGCAATCAAAATCTGTAAAAAATGACCGGTGAAATCCGAAAGGTCCACTTTGGAATATGTGCCCCTTTGCCCACCTTGGCAGCAAAAAAGTGTGACACATCTGGTATCGCCATACTCAGGAGAAGTTGGGGAATGTGTTTTGGGGTGTCATTTTACATTTACCCATGCTGGGTGAGAGAAATATCTTGGCAAAGACAACTTTTCCCATTTTTTTATACAAAGTTGGCATTTGATCAAGATATTTTTCTCACCCAGCATGGGTATATGTAAAATGACACCCCAAAACACATTCCCCAACTTCTCCTGAGTACGGCGATACCAGATGTGTGACACTTTTTTGCAGCCAAGGTGGGCAAAGGGGCACATATTCCAAAGTGCACCTTTCGGATTTCGCAGGCCATTTTTTACACATTTTGATTGCAAGGTACTTCTTACACATTTGGGCCCCTAAATTGCCAGGGCAGTATAACTACGCCACAAGTGACCCCATTTTGGAAAGAAGACACCCCAAGGTATTCCGTGAGGGGCACGGCGAGTTCCTAGAATTTTTTATTTTTTGTCGCAAGTTAGTGGAATATGAGACTTTGTAAGGAAAAAAGAAAAAAAAAGATAAATCATCATTTTCCGCTAACTTGTGACAAAAAAGAAAAAATTCTAGGAACTCGCCATGCCCCTCACGGAATACCTTGGGGTGTCTTCTTTCCAAAATGGGGTCACGTGTGGCGTAGTTATACTGCCCTGGCAATTTAGGGGCCCAAATGTGTAAGAAGTACTTTGCAATCAAAATCTGTAAAAAATAGCCTGTGAAATCCGAAAGGTGCACTTTGGAATATGTGCCCCTTTGCCCACCTTGGCTGCAAAAAAGTATCTGGTATCGCCGTACTCAGGAGAAGTTGGGGAATGTGTTTTGGGGTGTCATTTTACATATACCCATGCTGGGTGAGAGAAATATCTTGGCAAAAGATAACTTTTCCCATTTTTTTTATACAAAGTTGGCATTTGACCAAGATATTTTTCTCACCCAGCATGGGTATATGTAAAATGACACCCCAAAACACATTGCCCAACTTCTCCTGAGTACGGCGATACCAGATGTGTGACACTTTTTTGCAGCCTAGATGCGCAAAGGTGCCCAAATTCCTTTTAGGAGGGCATTTTTAGACTTTAGGATCCCAGACTTCTTCTCACACTTTCGGGCCCCTAAAAAGCCAGGGCAGTATAAATACCCCACATGTGACCCCACTTTGGTAAGAAGACACCCCAAGGTATTCAATGAGGGGCCTGGCGAGTTCCTAGAAATTTTTATTTTTTTGCATAAGTTAGCGGAAATAGATTTTTTTTGTTTTTTTCTCACAAAGTCTCACTTTCCGCTAACTTAGGACAAAAATTTCAATCTTTCATGGACTCAATATGCCCCTCACGGAATACCTTGGGGTGTCTTCTTTCCGAAATGGGGTCACATGTGGGGTATTTATACTGCCCTGGCTTTTTAGGGGCCCTAAAGCGTGAGAAGAAGTCTGGAATATAAATGTCTAAAAATGTTTACGCATTTGGATTCCGTGAGGGGTATGGTGAGTTCATGTGAGATTTTATTTTTTGACACAAGTTAGTGGAATATGAGACTTTGTAAGAAAAAACTAAAACAAAAACAAACAAAAAATTTCCGCTAACTTGGGCCAAAAAAATGTCTGAATGGAGCCTTACAGGGGGAGTGATCAATGACAGGGGGGTGATCAATGACAGGGGGGTGATCAATGACAGGGGGGTGATCACCCATATAGACTCCCTGATCACCCCCCTGTCACTGATCACCCCCCTGGTAAGGCTCCATTCAGACGTCCGTATGATTTTTACGGATCCATGGATACATGGATCGGATCCGCAAAACACATGCGGACGTCTGAATGGAGCCTTACAGGGGGGTTATCAATGACAGGGGGTTATCAGGGTGATCACCCCCCTGTCACTGATCACCCCCCCTGTAAGGCTCCATTCAGACGTCCGTATGATTTTTACGGATCCATGGATACATGGATCGGATCCGCAAAACACATGCGGACGTCTGAATGGAGCCTTACAGGGGGGGTGATCAATGACAGAGGGGTGATCACCCATATAGACTCCCTGATCACCCCCCTGTAAGGCTCCATTCAGACGTCCGTATGATTTTTTACGGATCCACGGATACATGGATCGGATCCGCAAAACACATGCGGACGTCTGAATGGAGCCTTACAGGGGGGGGGGGTGATCAATGACAGAGGGGTGATCACCCATATAGACCCCCTGATCACCCCCCTGTAAGGCTCCATTCAGACGTCCATATGATTTTTTACGGATCCACGGATACATGGATCGGATCCGTAAAACACATGCGGACGTCTGAATGGAGCCTTACAGGGGGGGGGGGTGATCAATGACAGAGGGGTGATCACCTATATAGACTCCCTGATCACCCCCCTGTAAGGCTCCATTCAGACGTCCGTATGATTTTTTACGGATCCACGGATACATGGATCGGATCCGCAAAACACATGCGGACGTCTGAATGGAGCCTTACAGGGGGGTGATCAATGACAGGGGGGTGATCAGGGAGTCTATATGGGGTGATCAACCCCCTGTCATTGATCACCCCCCTGTAAGGCTCCATTCAGACGTCCACATGTGTTTTGCGGATCCGATCCATGTATCAGTGGATCCGTAAAAATCATGCGGACGTCTGAATGGAACCTTACAGGGGGGTGATCAATGACAGAGGGGTGATCAATGCAGGGGGTGATCAGGGAATCTATATGGGTGATCACCCGCCTGTCATTGATCACCCCCCTGTAAGGCTCCATTCAGACGTCCGTATGTGTTTTGCGGATCCGATCCATGTATCAGTGGATCCGTAAAAATCATGCGGATGTCTGAATGGAGCCTTACAGGGGGGTGATCAATGACAGAGGGGTGATCAATGACAGGGAAGTGATCAGGAAGTCTATATGCGTGATCACCCACTTGTCATTGATCACCCCCCTGTAAGGCTCCATTCAGACGTCCGTATGCGTTTTGCGGATCCGATCCATGTATCCGTGGATCCGTAAAAATCATACGGACGTCTGAATGGAGCCTTACAGGGGGGTGATCAATGACAGAGGGGTGATCAATGACAGGGAAGTGATCAGGAAGTCTATATGCGTGATCACCCACTTGTCATTGATCACCCCCCTGTAAGGCTCCATTCAGACGTCCGTATGCGTTTTGCGGATCCGATCCATGTATCAGTGGATCCGTAAAAATCATGCGGATGTCTGAATGGAGCCTTACAGGGGGGTGATCAATGACAGAGGGGTGATCAATGACAGGGAAGTGATCAGGAAGTCTATATGCGTGATCACCCCCTTGTCATTGATCACCCCCCTGTAAGGCTCGATTCAGAGGTCCGCATGTGTTTTGCGGATCCGATCCATGTATCAGTGGATCCGTAAAAATCATGCGGATGTCTGAATGGAGCCTTACAGGGGGGTGATCAATGACAGAGGGGTGATCAATGACAGGGAAGTGATCAGGAAGTCTATATGCGTGATCACCCACTTGTCATTGATCACCCCCCTGTAAGGCTCCATTCAGACGTCCGTATGCGTTTTGCGGATCCGATCCATGTATCCGTGGATCCGTAAAAATCATACGGACGTCTGAACGGAGCATGACAGGGGGGTGATCAATGACAGGGGGGTGATCAATGACAGGGGGGTGATCAGGGAGTTTATATGGGGTGATCAGGGGTTTATAAGGGGTTAATAAGTGACGGGGGGGGGGGGGGGTGTAGTGTAGTGTGGTGTTTGGTGCGACTGTACTGAGCTACCTGAGTCCTCTGGTGGTCGATCCTAACAAAAGGGACCACCAGAGGACCAGGTAGCAGGTATATTAGATGCGGTTATCAAAACAGCATCTAATATACCTGTTAAAAAGGGGTTAAAAAAATCAGATCTCCAGCCTGCCAGCGAACGATCGCCGCTGGCAGGCTGGAGATCCACTCGCTTACCTTCCGTTCCTGTGAGCGCGCGCGCCTGTGTGCGCGCGTTCACAGGAAATCTCGCGTCTCGCGAGATGACGCATATATGCGTGACTGTGCGCAGGGCTGCCACCTCCGGACCGCACATCTGCGTTAGGCGGTCCGGAGGTGGTTAATAGATCCCATCAGGCCCCTGTGAGTTCTTTGTATTAATTTTAGATAGATAATTGGTTTTATGAAGGGTGTTCTGCATTCATACACATTCACACAGTGTGCAGTCTGACATTCAGCATAAACCATTCCTGTCTTACAAATAAGGACTGTTCTTTGTAGTCTAACTTGTTTATTGGTCAACAGGTTGTACTCTCTGCATGGTGCGCGTGAGTGAGAGATTGTACAGGTGAAACTCGAAAAATTTGAATATTGTGCAAAAGTTCATTTATTTCAGTAATGCTAATTAAAAGGAATTGCATTAATGCAGCTTAAAGGGATTCTGTCACCTCCCCTCAGCCATAAAACGATTTAAAAGCAGCCATGCAGCACAGCTTACCTGGATTAGACTGTGCTCTTTTATCTTGAAATCCGTCCAGCAGTTACTTCAAAAAACGACTTTGATCAATAAGGAAATGCGTCCTGAAGGTGCCCAGAGGGGCGTTTTTTTCTTCCTAGTGAGCCCAGTACCGCCCCTCTTTCAGTGCCCAGCCCGCCTTCCTTGTATTTTCTAACCGCCGCCCCCAGCCTGCCACAGCCTCCCCTCCCCTCACGCCGAACGAAGTCTCGCACAGGCGCAGTACCCACTGAGGGCTGCGCCTGTGCGATCATCAGGAGACTGAGGGCGGCAGCTTCATCTTCGTCACTGGGCATGCGCCGAGCCCAGTGACGTCCGATGCTCGCTCTTCCCTGCTGACTGAGGGAAGAGCGAGCATCGGACGTCACTGGGCTCGGCGCATGCCCAGTGACGAAGATGAAGCTGCCGCCCTCAGTCTCCTGATGATCGCACAGGCGCAGCCCTCAGTGGGTACTGCGCCTGTGCGAGACTTCGTTCGGCGTGAGGGAGGGGGAGGAGAGGGAGGGGAGGCTGTGGCAGGCTGGGGGCGGCGGTTAGAAAATACAAGGAAGGCGGGCTGGGCACTGAAAGAGGGGCGGTACTGGGCTCACTAAGAAGAAAAAAACGCCCCTCTGGGCACCTTCAGGACGCATTTCCTTATTGATCAAAGTCGTTTTTTGAAGTAACTGCTGGACGGATTTCAAGATAAAAGAGCACAGCCTAATCCAGGTAAGCTGTGCTGCATGGCTGCTTTTAAATCGTTTTTTGGCTGAGGGGAGGTGACAGAATCCCTTTAAAATTAGAACATTGTGAAAAGGTTCAATATTCTCGGCTCAAAGTGTCACCCTCTAGTCAGCTAATTAATCCATACCCCCTGAGCAAAGGGTTCCTGAGATTGTGACTTTGGGGTTTCATAAGCTGTAAGCCATAATCATCCAAGCAGGGGCGTAACTACAGTTCTATGGGCCCCAGGGCAAACTTTGAATTGGGGCCCCCCTCGCGAGCCTTTGCTACCAGACCTCCCCCGCCAGCCTCTGTCCCTACCCATACCCTCCCCCCCTCTGTATGAAGCCATACATAAAAAAATATAATAATACTCTAGTCACTAGAGTATTTTTTATTTATTTTTGAATGTATGGCCCACACTGGCTTCATATGAGGGGGAGAGGAATGATGATCAGTGGTGCCGTGCGGCAGTGTGTCTGAATTCATAAAGGGGGGGCCCGCGCCATATGAGGACAGCCAGGGGCAGCAAATAATGAGGGGGCAAAATGAAAAAAAAATACTCAGTGGGCAAAAAATTTCAAATATATAGAGGGAATGGGGGCAAAATGAAATATAGTGAGACTCTTACTATATTTAATGTTGCCCCCGCCCACTCCCTCTATACATTTAGATTTTTGTCCACAGAGTATTTCATTTTCATTTGCCCCCTCATTACTTGCTGCCCTATTATGGCCGGTCCGGGCCCTTCTGAATTCAGACACACTGCCTCACGGCACCACTGATCATAATTCATGTCCCCCCTCCGTATGAAGCTGGACGCAGGTGTGTGCCATTTTTTACATTTAAAAAAAAAGTCTACCTACTCTTGTTTGTTCCGCTGCCGCTCTCCTCACTTGAGGGCTGATGCGGCCGGCAGGCTAGTCATTCCTGGCTGCTGTGATCCCGCGAGACCCGCCGCGGAGGTCACGGGTCTCGCGCTGACAAGTAAGCGCAGTGCAGCCAATCAAAATATAAGGAGGGCCCGCCGCACGTAATACAAAACCACTTGCGGGGCCTGCTTTACTCCATCTCTCCTGGGGGGCCCTATGGGCCCCCCTGACTTAGGGGCCCGGTCGCAATTGCGACCGCTGCGACCCCTATAGCTACGCCAGTGCATCCAAGTTATACCAAATAAAGGCTTGAAATATCTCGCTTTGCATGTAATGAGTCTATCTCATATGTTAGTTTCACCTTTTAAGTTGGATTACTGAAATAAATGAACTTTGCACGATATTCAAATTTTTCGAGTTTCACCTGTATGTGTGGGAAAACAGATATGCTTTTGCAAGGATAGTGGAGTTTGAGAAGGAGACATGCATAGGACAGCTCTGTACTGTGTCCTGGAGACTTCTCTTTCCCAGGATGCTTTGCAATAACCCACAATGCAATGCACTACCCACAATGCAGTAACAGGAAAACAAAGTGTAATACAATTTAACACCGCTAGATGGTGCTGTAACCACACTGAACACTTCTAAAGTACCCTGACTCTGGCAGAAGTTATCTATAATTATTTTCTAACTCTGCTGGGCAGAACAAAGGGGGTGTCCAGTACTGGCAGAAGGAGTCTGCTCTTCTCCAGAATCGGATCCACGTCTGTCCAGGGGCTGTGTGCGGTCATTGGGAGAAGGGTGTAATACGAAGCCTAGCCTATGGGCAGACATGGCGCCTTTCTTGGAAAACACACATCAGCCTCTCACCAGTCATTGACCAAACTCTATGAAAGACTCAGAATACGCCTCGGTGAAAGATCAGTAGAGTTTAATGATGCATCAGTGTCAAAATACATTTCTGTATCAATCACTTTCCACACAGCGAAATAGCATCAGATCCAGCCAGATAGTGTTAAAAAATCATGAGGTCTGACGTCAGGGCCGGTTACCACGAGGCCCTCCGATTGTCTGACGTGGCTTCGTGGACTGCTATGGCTATCAATGCACCCTACGCTTTGTTAAATAGACGGCAAAACCACATTATTCAAGTGCGATTAACCCTTCAAGTGCTTTACACCAATAGCCCCACCGACCTGCTAAGGACACTACACAATTCGGCGTACAGAGCGTTACACAGAATTCATTTGGTTTTCATTTTTCACAAAAATTATTTTTCAGGAGAGAAAGGCACTAGGGCGTTTCGGACGCAAAGCGGTGTCAACGGAGATTCCTATGGTTCAGGACATATAAGACGCCACATATAAGACGCCATGACTGAGTGATATAGTATAGTACATAGCACCTGCCGCCCCGCATACAGTGGAGGTACAGCTACCGTAATAGTGACCAACGTACGGCTGATAACATGGAAATCAGAGAAATTGTAGGGAAAATTATAGGCGTTGGTCCCCTTATCCATAAACATCTACAAAATATTGTAATGTTATCAGATCTGGGCAAAGAGACTCATTTATGTCCAATTTAAAATGAATTAAATGACTATATTATGCCTAGCGCATGGCAAGTCTTAAAGAAGGCCTGTCGCCACTCTTAACGTGTCTGTTTCAGTATATTCGCTATATGAAATAATAATTCTGGTCCAGCTGGGTGTTACCAGTTGGGGTTGTGCCCCTGAACAGTCTAAGGCCTCACGCACACGACTGTATGTATTTTGCGGTCTGCAAAAAAAAACTGATCCGCAAAAAATACAAATGACATCCATTGTGCATTCCGTATTTTGTGGAACAGAACAGCTGGCCCCTAATAGAATAGTCCTATCCTTGTCCGTAATGCGGACAATAATAGGACATGTTAAATTTTTTGGCGGAACGGAAATACGGACACGAAATACACACTGAGTAACTTCCGTTTTTTTTTTTGTGGACCCATTGAAATGAATGGTTCCGTATACGGTCCGCCCCAAAAAAAACAAAAACGGGACGGACACAGAAAAAATATACGTTCGTGTGCATGAGGCCTAACGCTGGCAGCGCTGATTGGATAGTGTCTGGTAACACCCAGGTGGACCTTGATGCGGGAATAATAGAGGAACAGCTGAGCATACAGTTATAAGAAAAGATTTTCCAGAATTTATATTACGTAGAGCAGGGATGTCAAACTCGTGGCCCTCCAGCTGTTGCAAAACTACAACTCCCATCATGCCTGGGCATACTACAGCTATCAGGGAATGATAGGAGTTGTAGTTTTGCAACCTCTGGAGGGCCATGAGTTTGACATCCCTGACGTAGAGGGTGCAGACATGTCAGGAGAGGTGGGAGCTCCTCTTCAAGGTAAACATTTTAAGGCCGTGTTCACATTTCGCAATCAGAAAAGCCTGATGGAAAAACAATGGACAACTCAATGGGGTGTCCCAGGGGTGTAGCTGGCACGGAAAATTGGGGGAACTGAAATGCACTAAAGGACCAGGGCCCGTCCCTCGGTGCACCAAAGCCATAATTTGCATAAAGAATAAGTCTTTTTTTTTTTCTTGGGAGTTTCACAAGACAGGTATTGTTTTAAAATAAGCAGGATCAACCACACCAGACACATTGCATGATTTAATAGGGTTAATCCTGCTGATATTTTTTATTTTATTTTTTATAAAAAATAATCTTGGTGTTGCCGATTTCAATCTTTCTTTTGTCCATAAACTGGCTGCCCCCACCGTGCGCAGCAAACAGGTGTCATGAAAAGTGAATTACACATTTAAATCCTGTGGATAATATTAGACTTCACTGACCTTATTCTCTGTGTAATTACCTGACTTTTGAAGCCCGGCCTGAGAATGGAGATATAAAGGCTTAAGCATCAAAATGGCGGAGAAAGCGAAAAATGCAGCGCAACCCATAGCAGCCAATCAGACTTTGTGAGCGATTGCTTGCCAGCTACGGGGGAGGCATTAACCCTCCAAGGGGGAGGCATCAACCCTCCAAGGGGGAGGCATCAACCCTCCAAGGGGGAGGCATCAACCCTCTAAGGGGGAGGCATCAACCCTCTACCCCATACACATGTTATCAGATTAGCCTTCAGTTTCCTCTTGACCAGGTAGTGCATAAAACGTATTGATGGGAATCTAATCTCATCGCCCTCCCCTTTCTTATATCACCTGAAGGCAAATACTACAAAGTCAAAAAAATATATATAAATTTTAATGGAACAACATAAAAAAAATCGGTAGATTAACATCAAGACACACAAAACGATAAGCAACTTCTCAGGTTTCCACAACTGCCCAAAAATGCTACATAATAAACGTGTTAAATGGAACCGCTTGGCAGGGCTCCCAACTACGGATTTGCCACATCCACCAAACTTCGGGTTTACACTTGGAACTGATGTTTAAATTATAAGGCCTTATCCACACAGTCAGGCCTCGTTCACATTTCCATGTCAGTGTCAAGTCCGTGAAAAAAAGCATATGTGTTTCATGCGTGGAGCTACCCATGAAGGATCCGTGTGTCCGTTTTTACCCTCCGTGTGTCATCCGTAATTCACTGACGTCGCTCAGCTAATAATGTATTTCCAAAGAATCTCCTATTAGTCTTCAGTGAAAAACGGACGCAACACGGACACAACTCGGATGTTTGTCAGTGATTTTCACAGACCCAAAGACTTCCATGGGCGTGCTTGGTCCGCATCACGGATCAAAGTAGTGCATGTCACCGTGATTTTTTTTTTACGGGCCCATGGTCAGTAAGAAAATATTGAAATGTGAACGGCCACATTTTTTTTTCAGTGAAAAACAGAAATGTGAACAAGGTCTCAGTGTTCGGTCAGTGATTTTCTTCAGTGAGACCGCACGGCCGTGTGCATGAGGCCTAAGGCATTAAAGGGCCGTACGGCTGCAAAGATTTCCAAATCCGAAAAGTTCCAATTGTTGCAAATGTCATTTACTTGCATGTCTTCCTGTGCAATAACTGATCAAATGCCACAACAGTATCATTGAAGGCCTCATGCACACAACCGTATCCATTTAGCGGTCTACAAATAGCGGATCTCAGCTGCTGTAGAAAAGACTCATATCCTTGTCTGCAAAACAGACAAGAATAGGACATGTTCTTTTTTTTTTTTTGCGGGGCCACGGTGTGCTGAATGAGTCCGCACTCCTAAAGGAGTTGCCTATTAGAGCACACAACTTTCCTGGAGGTAGAGGTCCACCATTTGCAGTACAACCGCTCGCAAAGAGCTCACCCATGTATTATTATGGTTGGCCATTCATGTTAACGGGTAGTACTATATTTGCTGGTGCTTTCCATTTCCATTGATTAGAACTAATAATTTTTTTTAAATTTTTGAGTAACGTGAGAGCTGCTGCTTGTTAGCGGCTCTCCGCTCTGGCTCGTAGAGTGGTTCGCTCGCTGAAGACCCTACTCTATAAGGTCCATAAGTCCATCGGCATTCGCCCTGATTACACTGGCTGATGCAAACAATGCAGGAGTAACAATTCTGTTCTATTCATTATCGGATTACACAAGGAGACTACTGCCGATAATAGGGCATCTTTTCATCCTGATGACGGATGGCTATCAAGTGGTCCTCAATCAGTTGATTGCTCAATTTTATGAGCCAATTAACGGGAAATTATTGTTCCCGATAATTTGACCGAATCTCATGCGGTCTAATAGGGGCATTAGCGATCCTGTTTTGGTTCACCCCCCTCCAAACCAGGTGAAGCAGTGAAGACAAAGGTGATGCCCACAATATGGGCAGTCATGGCAGCTCCCTGTAGTATTTGTAATCTAATATATTGTTTAGTGAATAAAAAAAAAAACATAGTTTTACAAAATTATGACCTGGGACAGTAGAAGGTAACCTACATCTCAAGATGATGGAACTCATGGTTCCTCTGCATTTGCAGGCCAGTAGGTTCACCTAACCAGACCTAAAGAAAGCAGTAGTACACAAAAGAAATTTTTTTGAAAAAATAATCTCAATATAAAGCAATTAAGACATGAAAGTGCAACAATATTATTAACTACTAATATATTAATATATATTTCTTATGTATCATATGGACAGGTATCGGACATAGAATTGATAAGGATGTTATGAGAACAAATTTGAATTAGGATTAATTAAGATTCTACTATGCCCTTTATTTTAGGCAAATACAGGGAGACTGAAACCATGGCAGAAATAAACGGCAAGTGGCCTTAGTAAAATGAGAGTTCAACCTCATTGGTCACTATGGAGGACTCCTGTCCTTATCTTCCAATCCTTATCTCCATGTTATAGTTTTGATTGAGAGATGGAAGAAAGTATGATTGTACAATCTGACTACACAGAGTTTGTTTGTTGTCTGTTACCATGGAGACGTAAAGATCTATTTAGTTGTAGTTGCTTCATTTTGTATTTTAGATGCATTGGAGCACTAAAAAAAATTAACGGCAGTTGACTAAATGGATACCTGCATAGGTTTATAACACAATGTAATACAAGCAATTGTTTTGAAAGCCCGTTATATAACTCAGTAACCACAATGCTTCCCGGGAAAGCAGTATATCATCAAACTGAAGAAATAATTGGACTGTTCATTTATTCCCTGGGGTTCTCTGGGACTACAAAATGAATGACCTATCCTTAATAAAAGTCATCAATATCAATTAGGAGGGGATCCGCCTCTTGGCTGGAATTTCATGTCCCCCTTCATTGTCTACCAGGCGCAGCTCCATACTTTTAGTAATGGCTGCACCTAGAGCATCTCCAACCCATTCAAGTGGGTCATTCCCCGAGTGTCAAGACAAGATCGGGAACTGGAGAGCAGTCGGGTCTGGTAAATGTTGGAACTGCACTGGCAGAGGATCGGTGAGTTATTTTTTTAACCCATTCTGAGCCCTATATATAAAAAAAATATGTATCCCACTGGACAACCCCTTTAAATATTTACAAGTTTCTTCTGAAGCTTACAGTAAGACATAAGAGCCCTGAGGACGAACATGAATTAGATCATGCGGAACTGAGAATCGGGCATACTATTGCTTTATACATTGGCACGTTGACTGGGTAAGACCAAGTTCTGGCCAGTTCCTGAGAATGGCAAGGCCCATCACGATGTCTAGGAGTTACGCCACCGTTGAGCCACTGCATTGACGTTCCACTGTACTAATAAGAATTGCTGGATACAATGCCCTTGCTAAAGTATTGCTCTAGGACCCAACTATTTGCACTTGAAGAGCTATCAACTGACACAGGATAAGCCATAAACAGTTCTAAGACCCTGAATCACTGCATATAGATAGATAGACTTATATAGACTGATAGCGTAACGCAGTTGAAACAGAATTCACCATATGGTATGTAACGGTAAGTCCTTCCCTGACAAAGAGGGCAGTCGGCCAATCCAACCAGCTACACCGATAGCTCCACTGATTTCTAGTGGTTAGTTGGATTGGACCCAGCCAGTGGCTGCCCTTGTATTGTTAATGAAGGACGCGTTGTAGTGCGTGGTAGACAGAAAGGCCGCCATTATAACATGCGATTAATGCTATTAATAAATTGCTTTGGATAGACTGTGTAATGCCTCGTGTATCAGCCGAACAATAGTCGCCGCCGCGGCAACGGCTGCTGCTACATTTACGATAGTCAAAACGAAACATCTCAGCAAGAATCATGAATGCATGAAAAATAAAATTTACAAACAAACAAAAAAAAACAACATATGTACTGTACCAATATAAAATGAAGCCTTAACCTAAAAGATTAATGGTTAAACCGCATTGTTAACTGCCTACACAAACAGATCATATCAGGATAGTTATGGTAAATTGTGCAACATGACATGTCCCCGGAAGTTCATCATTAACCCTCCGTAGACCGTAAGATTAGTACAATGGCATAACATCTACATAGTATATACCGTATATATAATAAAACAAAACAAAACACAGGACTGTAAATGAGAATCATATATAGCAGAGTGATTGGTCATTTCTTAACTTTTCTCAACTTTAAAAAATAAAAACTAAGCCTAGGTTTTATGACGTGACAGATGCAGATTTTTATTGCACTTTGCCATTTATAAAAATCGGTGCAAAGAAGAAGTGGTCAAGGTGGACGTAGCAAGCAATCACTTTGCAGCCTCCATTTTACTAAGCGTCACTAAGAGTTAAAGGGGTATTCCAGGATTTTATAAGGGATGACCTATACGTCAGCACTATCTAATACTTGTGGGTCTGACACCCCGGACCCCACCTCGATCAGCCGGTGGACAGACCTGGTTACTGCTCTCATTCACTTCACTGGGGGCAGAGCTGCAGTAACCAGCGTGTAGCTCTGGTGCCGACATCCGGGACAGCTCATTGAGGCGGGTCTAGGGCGTCGGACACCGCCGATTTGTTAGTGATGGCCACCATTTGTAAAATCCTGGATACCCCTTTAAGAGGTGGCATCTGATTGGTTGCTATGGGCAACTTTTCTTTCACACTAGTTCTGATACATCTCCCCCAATATTCCTATGTATTAGTCAGTTGTATACTGTAGTATGTGTGTGTGTGTGAATTTCCGACAGATACATTTACATTACAACGTGTTGATATTATATGAATTCTGTTCTCTCTCTAGATACCATTTAGTGTTATTGTTAGGCTACTTTCACACTAGCGTTTCTATTTTCCGGTATTGAGATCCGTCATAGGGTCTCAATACCGGAGAAAAATGCTTCTGTTCCGTCCCCATTCATTGTCAATGGGGACAAAACGTAACTGAACAGAATGGAATGTTTGGTTACGTTCCCAGACCGGAGAGCAAACTGCAGCAAGCTGTAGTTTTCTTTCTGTCCTGGGATGCGGAGCAAGACGGATCCGGCGTGACCCCCAATGCAAGTCAACGGGGACAGATCCGTTTAACTCTGACACAATAGAAAACGGATCCGTCCCCCATTGACTTTCAGTGGAGTTCATGACGGATCCGTCTTGGCTATGTTACAGATAATACAACCGGATCCGTTCATAACGGATGCAGACGGTTGTATTATCAGTAACGGAAGCGTTTTTGCTGAACCCCGCCGGATCCAGCAAAAATACTAGTGACAATGACTACAATAAACTGCTCTTTCTTAAAGAAGTTCTCCGCTTTGGACAATCTCTACTTGTTAGAAGGGTCCCTTGAAAATAAATGGACCAGAAAGCGTCCCCATACTGGGACCCCCATTATCAGCTGTTCTCTGTAGGGAAACTTGGCATTAAAGGGACACTTCCAGAGAAGGGGATTTTATTGAACTCACTGTTCATAAAAAACACTTTCTTTTTTAGATTTTTTGCCTCTTTTTCTCATCCAGTTCAGCAGTAATATATCATCAAAAATGTAATTCTAAATATTGTCCTTCTGTAGCCGTCAGCACAAATAACAAGACTTCCTTATAGTTAGGTAATCCTTGGTGAGTTCACTGCTGCTGTCAGGGGAAGATGCTATCTGATGGATAATCCTCATGATAATAGTAGGTATAAAATCAGGATGACAACTCTTTTTTTTCTCTCCATCGTCCTAGCTAAAGATGTCCACAGAAGAGCACTGAATGGAGGAGTGTAATGTTTGATGTTCTAATTAAGTGACTACGGGTGAGGGGGGGGCTCTCTCTGGCCGCAGTGAATAGTCTGACCGAGAAAGTAAAATGAGGTTGTCTGCGGTGCGTGTTGGGACAGGGAGTAGTATACATGGAGTGAGTTAGAAAAATGATATCCACAACAAAAATATTACAGAAAAGTCACATATAGGTTGATAAAATTTTTGGATGGAAGTGTCCCTTTAAGTGTTGGTGTTCCCAGCAGAGGTACCACTGGAGGAATGAAGCATGTATTACACAGAGTCCGTTCTCATTAATGTGATGTCTGCCGAATATACGGTATATGGGAATGGCTTTTCTAAACTAGACAACCCCTTTAAACTGGATCTATAATGATATAAAGGATCGAACATCACATAGTCTTCCTCCTGCCCCAGCTATAGCCTAGCCACTTCAGCTGATTCTTAACCAAGGTGGAGGCTACAATTAGGAGACTGACTTGTGATTTTTCAGCCAAATTTTGGGAACAATTTTTAAAAAAGTGGCAAACAAGTCTTTGATTTCAAATTTAGTGTCTCTTTATCTTAGTGGTCAGTGGCCCTTATAGACCAGTCCCTGGTCCATTACCATACTAGAAGTATGAAGCAGGTTACATCTCACATTGGTGTTCCAAGGTTGCAGTCCTTACATATTCTCATAAATTATTGTAACCCCCATAAATTAACAGTTTTGGGGCACGTTTTTGTTAGAACTCTAAGTTATCCAGTTTCTCTCCTATTCCTCCTAGAAAAGTGTGACTACATTGACCACTGGGTGTTACCAGTTAGGGGTTTGTCCCACACTCTCAATCAGGGCTGTCCGTCTCAGACTGTGTCCTTTTGACGAGGGAAATGGTATGGGTGTGTCAATTTATTAATACGTTTTTAGGAGGAACAAACAGAGGGACGTCACAATGTAGTGTTCTAAGAGAAGATGCTCCGAAATTGTTGTTTAATGTGGGATTTAGTAAAACAGAGGTGTTGGGGGGGGTCTAGGCTGCCATTTTCTGTAACATAGATAAGGATATGATCCTGCTGGGGACTTCAACCACAAAGAGACAGATTTCATTGGTCACAATTGTTATGGGAATGTCAAGTTTGCTATATCTCTTTTATGGCATTTGAAACTCAAAAAGAAACAATACATGGCATTGCAAAATATATGTCATTCAAATTTTCCTATTTGCGACAGTAACAAATCCCATGATCTTCTCTATGAATTCGGCACGATAAACAATATATATGCACCATACGATCGATTGTGGCCACTTACAAAAATATAAGTTAATTTTACACGGGTATAAGCGTGTGTAAAACATTGTCTATACTATACAATTTGTTATTAAAATAAAGAAAAAATACAGCAGGTAAAACATATATGCATTTATCTTATCCTTTAATATGATGCCATCTCAATAAGGCCACTATTTGGTAAGGTGAAGAAAAAAGTCCCATAGGTGAGTAAATTCGGTAAAACTCTTATCAGTGATAAAACTTTCTACTCGAAAAATAGATTTAGAAACTGAAGCCTTGTATGTGAACAGTTACAAGTCAAAGAGTAATTTGTCGCTGTCTTTCAAGTGGTCTGATCCAGCGCTCTGAGGAGGTCGCTGCCTTGCAGGAGGTTGGAGTTACCCAGTACTGGCACATTGACCTCGCAGTCATATCTGGTCAGTTCTGGCAACAGGTAAGGTTCGTAGGATGGCCCGATGAGGCGGTTGGTCAGAGCTGTAATGGGACATGGACACAAATTGTTAATAGTGACTCTGTTCCAGTCATCCATAAGAGACAGAAGGTTATGAGATCTTAGATATGATAGATATGTTAGAAGCAGCGGCATAGCTTAGAGGGGTTATAAATCGGAGTGCCCATAGGCCTAAATACGGGGGGTGACAGTAAACTCTGCTTTACTTACCACGGGTCCTCTCCACTGCTGGGATGTCACAGCAATCTGCAGGAAAAGTAAGTATGTATACATATAAGTATGTATATCCGTGTAATGTGAATATGTGTATGTGTAGTGTACAGTATGTGTGTGCATGTATTTGTGTAAAGTATATATAAATGTATCTAATGTGTAAGTGTGCGCATAATGTGCATGTATGTGTGTATGTTATATATGTATATGATGCGTGCTGGCTATGTATCTATATATAGTACATATACAGCCTATCAGACAATTTACCCTCAGCGCTTTGTGACCCATTTATTTTTAACATTAGGCTATTCCCTCTTTAGTGATCCTCGGTAAGCTGTGGGGAGACCGCTGCGTCATGGCCTCCTCAAACAGGTGCCAATAGTCGGACCCCCACCAATCAGGTATTGATGACCTATCCTGAGAATAGGCCATCAATATCAACATTTTAGACAACCCCTTTAATATATCTTTATAACGATTGGAGCTTCACTTTTCTGATACAGAGCTCCAAATCCCCTCCACATAGATATAAAGCATAACATGCTGGCTGTACCCACCAACTATCAAAACTTTCATGGCCGATGTACAGTACATAAGAACTATTCAATTACAATTGGTGATGGTGGGCCTTCAGAACCATTCCCCTAGTGGGCTTCAAGTACCCGAGTCTGTTAGACTTTAACAGTGAAGGGAACCTGCTATACAATTCAACCAAAACGGAAAAATCACTACAATCTCATGTGGAAATGAAGCATCAAGAATTTACCTTTAGCTTTTTGGGACTGTGGCATGTTGTATTCGTGGTAATTACAGCTATAGAACGTGCCTGGGTAAGGGGCTTTCCTTGCATCTTTTGAGCTTGATGCACAGTGTGATTGTGACCGTGACTGCTGGGCCATATGAGGACTTAACCCCCTGTGCCTATTACAGATGTAGTCATCTAAAATCGTAAAAGCATAGCTTCGCATTAATAATAGATTGCATAAATCATGGACCAAAACAGGGCAAGTCATATGAGGCAAATACTATTACTGTCAAGACCGGAGCACAACAGGTATATACTACTACTTTCCAGACTGGGGCACAACAGGACAAGGCACAGCAGGTATATACTACTACTGTCCAGACAGGAGCACAACAGAACCAGGCACACCAGGTATATACTACTACTGTCCAGACAGGAGCACAACAGAACCAGGCACAGCAGGTATATACTACTACTGTCCAGACTGGGGCACAAGAGGACAAGGCACAGCAGGTATATACTACTACTGTCCAGACAGGAGCACAACAGAACCAGGCACACCAGGTACATACTACTACTGTCCAGACAGGAGCACAACAGAACCAGGCACAGCAGGTATATACTACTACTGTCCAGACAGGAGCACAACAGAACCAGGCACACCAGGTACATACTACTACTGTCCAGACAGGAGCACAACAGAACCAGGCACAGCAGGTATATACTACTACTGTCCAGACAGGAGCACAACAGGACAAGGCACAGCAGGTATATACTACTACTGTCCAGACAGGAGCACAACAGAACCAGGCACAGCAGGTATATACTACTACTGTCCAGACTGGGGCACAACAGGACAAGGCTCAGCAAGTATATACTACTACTGTCCAGACTGGGGCACAACAGGACAAGGCACAGCAGGTATATACTACTACTGTCCAGACAGGTGCACAACAGGGCTTAGAATTCCAGGTATAAATTGCTACTGTCCATATTGGAGCACAACAGGGCCAGGCACACCAGATATATACTGCTACTGTCTAGACAGGAGCACAACAGGACCAGGCACAACAGGTGTATACTACTACTGTCCAGACTGGAGCACAACAGGGCAAGGCACAGCAGGTATATACTGCTACTGTCCAGAGAGGAACACAAAGGAACCAGGTACACCAGGAACTGTATATATGGCTACTGTCTAGACAGGAGCACAACAGGACCAGGTACACCAGGAACTGTATATACTGCTGCTGTCCAGCCTGGAGCACAACAGGGCTGAGCATTCCAGGTATATATTGCTACTGTCCAGACTGGAGCACAACAGGACCAGGCACAGTGATACATAGGATATCTCTCTTCAGGTATATACGGTGGAGATTTTTCCCTTACCAGTTAGAACACTTGTACTCAGGGATTTCTTTTCTGATACAAGTGGAGACATTTCTTCCTTGAGAGATTTCATACGTTTCCACATTATTGAAGGTATGTTGTTATCTGTTAACTCCCCCTAAAAAGAGACACAAAATTAATACAATGGAGCACAATCGCGCAACCTGAAATACAGTGATGTGTCATACATCATGTCCAAATGACAAGTGGAATGGTCATGCATTTCTAGGGGTAATAACTGTAGAATGGAAAAAAATATTATTCAGGTTTGCTATTTTATTGGGAAATACAAGAAAACTCATTGACCTAAAAAACACACCAAGAAGAACTTGTTGTGATGATGATATATGGAAGTGATTACAATATTAGAGCGAAAGGAGAAGTTTATAGGGGAAAATTGTGCAATTGAAAGGAGGCTCTAGGACCTTGTTGGGCCACCTCTAGCCTGGATACAAGATGAGATACAGCCTCTAGTCTAGATACAAGATGAGATACAGCATCAAGTCTGGATACAAGATGAGATACGGCCTCTAGCCTGGATACAAGATGAGATACGGCATCTAGCCTGGATACAAGATGAGATACAGCATCTATTCTGGATACAAGATAAGATACAGCCTCTAGCCTGGACACAAGATGAGATAAGTTGGGCATGGAGGCATACAGGTTCTGTATGGTATGGCACCACACTTGCCCACAGATGTTACAGCTGGGCCTGCAGATCTTGCACTCCTGGGTTGCTGAAGCTGGTGTCCCAGCTGGTTCAATAAATGCTTGATTGGCAATAAATCTGGTGATCGGGTAGCCAAGGAATTGGGGACATTCCTGGGAAACCCTTTCCATGTGTGGGCAAGCATTATCCTGCTGAAAAATGCCAGTTAGATGTCCTGCACATATCACTGAGCTGTTAGTGTCCCTCGTATCACTACTAGGGGTGACCGTTTGTCATATGTGATGGCTCCCCAAATCATTACACCAGAAGTTGCGGCAGTGTGTGGCTCCACATCAAAGGCAGGATTGCTGCACTCACCATGAAGCCTCCATACATGAACCCAGGAAGCACAGATCCATTCAAAGTGCAGTGGCCGAGCTAGGTTACCATTGAAGTAAATGGGAGCTGAGCTGCAGTTACCTGTCACGGCCACTACACTATGAATGGGGCTGTGCTTCCTGCTCCATTCAAGAGCTAGTTCCAGAACTGGAGGCTGCAGGAAACAGGTAATCGGCACTGGATTCGGCAGGGGTGCAGGGTGTCAGACTGTCTATCGGATAGTAATGACTTAGCCTGAGGATAGGTCATCAATATCAGGAGCTTGGAAAAAAATCCCTTTAATAGGGTTGTCCAGAATGGAATTACCCTGTCGATCAGGCGGTGCTCATTCTGAAAGATCTCCTTTCTGGCTTATAGAATCAGGCCCCAAATGGGGGACACCCTCTAAGACGTTCAGATACTCTAACAGACTGTATGGAAAGGGCTTGTCCAGATAGAATTCCTCTCAAAATCATCACTAAATATAACTCCTTGAGTTATTTCTTGCTTTTAACCCTTTGCTTGCCTTCTTTGTTGCTTACCACATTGACCTGTGGAAATCCCCGCTCTCCATAGTCATGCTGCAGCTTCCTCTTCATGCTGTTGCAGAACGGTATTTCATTGGGGTGTAAATCTTTGCCCCGCTGACCGAAACTCTCAAGCGATCTGTAAACAAGAGTTCCAGATGTATTTACTCTCTGCCGTTTTGCTATTTATTAACATGTTACATTGATAAGTTGTGTTTATTGTATAATCTTATAAATACTTGTAATTCTCTTTTAATTGATACAAAAAGACCTTAAATATCATTATATCATTTTAATTATAAGACAGGAAGATCTTTCTATTAAAATACCCCCAAAAAAACATCCATAAATATAAGTGCTTAAAAGGGTATGTTCACCACTGTGCGTCTGGTCACGCTGTGGGGTCTGTAAAGAGACATCATAAAGCTGAAGAACCCCTTTAAATGGACTGCCTGAGTTTAGAAAATAGAACTATGTTTCTTTTTTTCTAAAAACAGCGCCACTCCTGTCCATGGGTTGTATCTGGTATTGCAGATATTGGAGTTGGGCTGCGATACCCGATATCAACCTTGGACAGGAGTAACGCAGTTCTAATTTCTGATCTCACGCAGTCCGTTTAAGGGGCTCCAAGAATATGACTAATCAAAACGGAAATCGTATTCTAATGGCTGATACTGCTTTTGATAGATATTAAATGGATAGATAGATAGATAGAAAGATAATACATAGATAGATAGATAGATAGATAGATAAACACAAAAAAATTATTAAACCACGCCTCCTTGGCTGCAACAGAATGCGTAGAACTACAAGAAGCAGCACACTGCTTAAAGAGGACCTTTCACCAGAATAAAACTTCTAAACTAACTATACAGGTGTGTAGAGCGGCGCCCAGGGACCCCCCTGCACTTACTGTTATACCTGGGCGCCGCTCCGTTCTCCGGTTATAGCCTCTGGTATCTTCATAGTTAGGCTCCACCCAGGGGAACCTGCCGGCGTCTCATTTTCCCATGCTGTAGCGCTGCCCAATCGCAGCGCTCAGCTCATAGCCTGAGAGGCTTTTTTCTCTCTCAGGCTATGAGCTGAGCGCTGTGATTGGCCAGCGCTACAGCATGGGAGCATGAGACGCCGGCAGGTTCCCCTGGGTGGAGCCTAACTATGAAGATACCGGAGGCAATAACGGGAGAATGGAGCGGCGCCCAGGTATAACAGTAAGTGCAGGGCGGTCCCTGGGCACCGCTCTACACACCTGTATAGTTAGTTTAGAAGTTTTATTCTGGTGAAAGGTCCTCTTTAATGCACAAAGACACAAGATAAATAGATACATGCATAGATTTATTGATAGATTTATAGATAGATATGAGATAGACAGACAGAATCCTTTACCCTTTTCTCACCTTTGCTTATATAATGACATGCTGTGTAAATGCATCGGGCGTCCTGAAGCTGAATTGTTTGGATTTTCGTTGTACTGATCCATCATTCGCCATTTCGCGTGCAAATAACTGACCGGTGGATCTGGAGGCCAATGTACGTTAGGCCGCCCACCCATTGAGGACAGCGGTGTAGTAGCACCGGTTTGATATGCTGAGGAAGGTGGTGACTTTCTCCCGCTATTATACAGCCCGTTGGGCAGGGCGTCCTGGCTTGGAGTACTACCTTTAGCTGCCATCGGTTGACAAAAGTTCTGATGAAGAAACTGGCTTTGTGAAGGAGGAGCGCTGGACTGGAATAGGGGATTCATGCTACTCAGGTTCTGCTGGGGGGGTTGTGCGTTTTCACTTAGGGGACCCTCATCTTGACAGATAGGATTCAATTGGAAATCTTCACCATCCATGGGAATGTATGGAGCAAGGGTCTCAAGATCCAAGTCATTAAAGTCATTCTAAGGAAAAAGGATAAAAAGAATTTATGTTATTGCAGAAAATGCACGCTCCACCTCTGTTGTGTCTTCTACAGATATGGTATAGGTTTACTCTGGCTCAATCTGTGCTATAGCCCAGAGCTGCATTCAAAATTCTAATGGTTCCACATGGAAGGAGCCAGCACTGTGCAGACCCTCGAATAACTGATCTGTGTTTTATAATGTGGTGCGTACTTGGTCTATAGTATTTGGAAAAATGACTACATCTCCCAGCAAGTATACACATAGAGCATACTCTTTACAGTAACTGAAACAGCAGGTGTTCATGAGGGATGTGAACTCAGTGCCTAAAGGTTTGTGAATGCAGACATGGAGGAGAATAGCTATGAGACCCACCAGAGGTTTAAATTGATGCTCCTGGATCTCCCACCTGCTATGTATCTGGTGTTTTCTCTTGTGGTTGAGGGGGTCTGAGCCCCCTCAGGCATCAGGGCCCTTTATGTCTATTTCACTAACAAACACTGCCACTGGACCATTACAAAAGATAATGATGTCAAATGATGTCATGGTCCCTTCATACCTCCTTCCTTATACTTTCATTAAAGAGACTCAGCAGTGTGTGGAGTCTTATTTTCAGGCAATTCTAAATGGGAAAAGAAAGTCTGCAAATGTAGAGACCCAGTGGACAACTGATAAAGTTGTCAAATGGTTCACTGTTAAAAGGTTAATGTTATAATACACTATGGTTTACTGCTACAAGGGTTAATGTACTGAGTATACACTACCAGTGATAAGAATAGCTTGTGTGACTTTACTATGCACTCGGTATTCCTAAAGGTTGTATATGGGTAGGAACTAGTTAACTGCCAGTCCTTAATGATAGTTGCCAGCTAGTGGGCTGGTCCCATGTCCCCTGGCTAGTAAGCCAAGGAAGAAAGCCAAAAGGGAAGAAGCGTTAGTGGGTTCCTGGCAAGTAAGCCAAGACAGAGTTTAGAGTTGCTGGTGTGTAAGCCACACAGGCTGTTACTGAAGCAGAGACTGTCCAGGAAAACACCATCCCTATGAGTGAAAAGTTTCCAGAAAAGCAACTGGACTAAGAGCCATCCCTTGAGGAAGAAAGGAACAGACTTTTTACAGAAGGTTGAGGACCATTAAAATGGGACGGTGCTTGGACAAGAAAGTCAGTAAAAGGTCACACACATCTGTGATTGTAGACTTCACTGACCACTAGTTGCAGGGTAGTGATCTGGTCCCATGTTCCCTGGTTACTGAGTTCCTGGCAAGTAAGCCAAGAGGGAAGACATGTATCCAGTTGCTGATGTGTAATCTAGAGAAGCTGTAACTGAAGCAGAGATTTGCCAGGGAAACACCATCCCTGTGAGTGAAAAGCTGCCAGAAAAGCAACTGGACTAAGAGCCAAACACAGAGGAAGAGAGGAACAGATTTTTTACAGAAGTTAGAGGACCATTAAAAAGGGACAGTGCTTGGATAAGAAAGTCAGTGAAAGGTAATGGACATTTATGGCTACAGACTTCACTGCACGTGGATTGAGGTATTTGCTTCTGCCGCCTGCTACAATATTGAGATGGACCTGACATCTGTTTCAGGACTGCACCCCACAGTCAGGCATTGCCGACTCAGGGAGGACCATCATAGTAGCCATCCCTGATACACAGCCTTTGGAAACATTATAGTCTTTGATATATCTGAGAACTGTGCCACCCATCATCCACTCATTAACAGAGAAATTACATTTTACTATAACTAAGCCAGTCTGGTCATCTGTCTCCATATCCAACCCGGGCCCTTGTTCTATTGCCTTGCATCCTGGCTGATCATCATACACCAAGGGTACCTCAGTCACCACCAGGCAGGAGACCCCAAAATCCAGGGTGTTCCCCCAGGGACAGAAGAGTTGCACCCCTCCTAACTCTGCACACACCACCAGGTGGAGCGCTGGAGGGAACCACCATTGTGAGTACTACAACCACCCTCAAGGTCACCACCACTACTCCCATCCTGCACAAGTTTAAGTGTGGGCCCTGTTATAGATTTTTCGTCTGGGTCTAAAAGCTATATTTATCTGTACTTATGTAGTGCTGCTGTTCACTTAGTACATTTAGGCCTCCAGAAGTTAGGATCTATTGCCCAGTTGAAACTACTACCCCACTATAGTTATGCTACTGCCTCCATCACTGACACTCCAAAACCTTCATAACGCACATACTTGTGGCATAATAATGAGCTCTGTGGTACTATGCCAACTGGTTCTTCTCCAAGTATGGGCAAAAAAACTGCTCATTACTGCTAGAAGCAAAAATTCCTTGGTGTAATGTAATTCACATACCTGGGTAGTACTGCATTTATTCTTTGCCTCTGTGTCCATAGCAAATAGCTTTTCGATCAGCTCGATCTTCATACCCTCTTCTAAAGTAGTGTAGTATTCTCCTGGACTGCTTGGCTGTTATAATAATGAGATAACGATTACCGCTTAAAACGCTTGCTTCATTTTATGTCGATGAATTATATACTTGAACTGTAAAATGGCGTTTATGTTGGACATACACTTTGCACACTTGGCAGTTGCCTGCTGCCTATTGTAAAATGTTACGGTCACGTGTTGACCAATGCAAATATTGTTAATGGATATGTCTATTTACTGAAACAAAACCACGAGAAATCCTTTAAAATTATATCACTAAACTGCCCTTGTGGCTGTCAGGTGTCCTGTTTGATCAAATCGGGGGTGGAACCTGTGAAGAACATTGAGTCCATGGCATAGTCACAGGTACATCTGCAAGGACGCCTCTCCTGCCAATCCTGATTTTAACCTGTTAGCCTTGATCCATTTAGTTACAAGTGAAATGCCCATAGACTTTGGAGCAAACCTTTGGCATCAGGTACCGTATGTGTTTTGGGCAACCTTCCCAGAAAGTGTCAGAGGTAAATTTTGTGGTATTTTTCTCTGACAGTGTTTTGGAGACTACATAGAAGACTCTTGGCACACTGTCCATCAGGTTTTCTTACTATCTTCATTTGGGTCAAACTGCTTGAGGCATTCCATAAGCTGATGACATCTACACATAAATTAAAAAGGGATTATAACCTTTTAGATAATTTTTTTTTTTTTTCGGGCATCTATTACTTCACTGGGACCTCATCAGGGTTGGACTGGTCCACCAGAGTACCATAGGTTCAAATACAAAAACAGGGCCAAAATGTTTCAATGAGAAGACAACTCAATTTGGAGGTGATTTGGGAGCAAATCTCTTGCCACTAGAGTCTGATTCTTTTGTGCCACTTTACTAAATACCTATTAGACCTTATGAATTAAGTGTCCCGTGAGAGAACATCAAAAACATTATGATGCAATTAAAGAGCCTTTCGCAAGGTGCTTATCACCCAGCCAATGATGACTGTTCCCCATAATTGCCCAGTGCAAATAGGTCAAGTGATCCAATGGTGAACTATACCAAGTTTGTCATTCACTGTATCTTCTATGAACGCGTAAAATAATCATTTGATGGAAGCACATGCCCTTGTGTAACCGGGAATGTGCCTTCGCTGGTAAAGGAAACGAATGGCCAAGTCAAAAAGTTGTCACCGAACCTTCATATGGCCATTCATTCCAGATAATTGCCCAGATAATGAGTTCTTTTGTACAGCATATAACAACCCATACTTCACTGGGACCTCACCAGGGGTGGACAGGTCCAGGAGAGTACCAGAGTTCTAACACGAAAATAGGCCCAAAAACCAGGAATGAGCTACTAGTTGTAAAATAAATGAATGGCCAAAAAAAGAAGTTGTGACCGATAGTTCATATGGCCATTCAATCCAAATAATTGCCCAAACCCTAAAACGATCAGCAATGGAATTTCTGTATCGCAGATCGACGCTGATACTTAGCAATTCATCTGCCCAATCAAAAATGCCCTAAGAGTTGACATGCATATGTTTTGTATAGATGGACAGCCATCAGAGTCATTTCATCTGGTGGCCCAAGGAACCTCAGTCTGACACTGGACTTCCCCAAAGTCCATGAATAGTCAACAATAAAGCATCATACTCAATTAGTTACCCTAGGTGCTGGAGGTTAGCCATCACAGCCCTAGGTTTTGTTGCAGATGACCTGCATGATATTCAAAAATAGAGAATAAAAAGCACATCTTCTCAAAAATCTAAACTCCCTATAGTGGGAATCCTTCCCGTTCTATCACTGAGCGCTATGATCTCTACCTAACTGAGTCTATAGCTGGGTACTGGAGGTAACAACTATGTAATAGCGGCCATGTTTAGCAACCATGGAGCCATCACTCTGTCACAGGGTCACAGGTACTTCACAGAAATGAACCGATTATTCCCTTACCTCCCTGGTTAGTGGTTGTCACCCATTTAGGAGACTGTGATAATTACTAAACAACTGCACAGAGTATTAGCAGCTATTGCATAGGAGGATGGCTGAGACTTCACAACTAAAAGAGCCCACAATCCGCTGTCTCTTACCGTAGAGCAGCCACTGTTACTGCTGGCGCTCGGAGTACTGTTTCCTGGGGCCACCTGAGGTGCTGTGAAAGACGGAAGGCTAACAATCTCAGCCTGGGAATTGTGGCTCTTGACTTCCAGTGGCCATTTGCTTGGGCTGCTCTGGGCCCCACTGTTATAAGTTGTTGGTTCCTCATAGGATTGAGCACCTGCAAAACATAAAACAGTATTAACCAAGTGTGAAAGGGTTCCGAAAAAGGAGAGGGAAGAAAGCAAGGCATTTGACAGCAGCACCTGAGAACAGAAGAGCATGTTGAAAATCAACAGCTGAACTTTCTTTACGGTGAAAACTTGGGGCATGCCCATACACATTAGATGGACAAATCCGCCAAAATTGGCGAGTTTGGTTGACATTAATTTAATGTGTATGGCCAGTTTAAAGGGGTTTCCGAATTTTTTATACTAATGATCTATCCCCTGGATAGATCATCAGTAACTGATCAACGGGGTCCAGGACCCAGGACCCTGTATGATCAGCTGTTTTGAGTGCTAGTGAGCGCCGCTGTCTCCTTACCAAGTATAGCGCCATACATTGTGTAGTGGCTGTGCTTGGTATCGCAGCTCAGCCCTATTCACTTGAATGAAACTGCGCTGCCCATAGGCCATGTGACTGATGAATTTGATGTCACTGGACTAGAAGGTCACGTGCTCAAAGGAGAACTGTGGCCTTCTCAAACAGCTGATCGGCGAGAGTCCTGGGGACCATACAGATACTTATGGCCTATCCAAAGAAGTAGATTTGAAATCTGCATCAATAAGTGATGCAGAAGAAGAGACCACGCACTAATATTCTTGCAGATCTGTGACATATAAAAGTGCAAATCCACTGAAGTAATCTGAGGTCAAAGGGGCATTCACACAACCGTATCCTTTTTGCAGTCCACAAAAGGCAGATCAGCAAAACAGGGATACTGGCCGCGTGCATCCCTCGTTTTCCCCTTCCGCAGGTCCTGCACTATATAACAATTGCGTAGTTTTGTCTGCAAAATGGAAAAGAATAGAACATGTTTTATATTTTTGGGGGGCCGCATCTTTTGAAGCCCCATTGAAATGAATGGGTCCATGCGGTCATGTGAATGCACCCTATACTGAATATTTCTGCCGTGGATTCCTTGGTGAATATTTCCTTAGGAATCATAGATTATAATTATCTGCAGCTAATTAGTGAGAGGCCGGCATTAGGTTTGTGTCCCTTTAAAAGAAAAAATTGTAATTATTGCTTTGGAAATGTTAAGCCTCGTTAATTTAGGATTACAACAAAGAAGCAGTGTAGTAGAGCCAACCAAGTCTGATGATAGCATAAAAAAAAAAAAGAAAAGGACAAGGCTATACCCTCTTACCGAAATCCAAAGAGATAATCTCATCTCCTGGGGTGGGCGCGAGCTGTGCCAGCTCTTCTGGTTCTTCCTTAAGTTTGGCAAACAACAAGTCACTGGTGTTATCAGACACAGCACTGCTGAAGATGGAGTTCATGGTCATCTTATGAGGTTTGAACAGAGACTCAGTCTGGTCCATGGAGAACACAACATTGGTTTTCTCAATCTCACTGCAGAGAATGAATCAAAAGGCAAATGAAATAAGACGAGCTATACCTTTAATTTACTTACAAATAATTATTTGCTGCAGGAAGTCTCAACACAACGATTTTAGCAAAAAAAATTAATTCTTTGTGATTTGTTCCATCTGGCATGTGAAGATTAGGGTTAACTTGAAGAATGCGATCAAAAGGAGTTGCTTTCTTTCAAAAACAGCGCCACAGCTCGGCACAGGTTGTGGGTGGTGTTGCGGCTCAGCTCCATTCACTTCAGTGGAGCTGGGCTGCAGTAACAGACACGACCCATGGGAAGGTGTGGTGCTGCTTCTGGAAAGTGAAAAAACATTCACTAAAGGGTTTGCCAAGGCAAATACATAGGGTTATGTAAGAGCAGACACCCCGCACAATATCAGATATGACTAATAGCCGTTATATTAATAGTAATAGCAAAAAGAATGCACATTTTAGGCCTCACACACCGTTTTTGATTTCCATTGTTCTGCTCCATTATAGGAGCAGAACAACAAAAATATCAGGCACAATCTTCCCAAAAATGTAGGGGCATATAGTGTATTTGCCACTGATTTACCCCAAGGCAGCTTTTTCTGTTTCCTTTTGATGATGTAAGACTATTACCAACCAATAATATCCTCTTTTCTCTGCAATAGGCTGGAGGGTGCACACTGCCTGTGACAGGGCACATTCAGCAGCCTCTCCTGTGCATGTACCTGAGCCTTAGGTTTTTGACTCTCCAGCATCCTGATCAAAGTTTAAAATGGTCTATATAACAATATCTTCTCATAGATGTTATCTGGTCACATCTCCCAGCGTGGTGTAATGGCAAGGCATCATGGAGAGCTACTAGCATTTTTATAATCAAGAAAGCTGGATAGATGTCTTCTACAAATCCAGTTAGAGGAGGTATGGGAGAACATAGAAGAACAATATTATAATGTAGACTGGGTTAGGGGGAAGAGGTAAAACTAGAATTTAGCATTTTTATTTTATTTATGTTCATACCCCCCCCTACCAGGGAATGACTGGATAGTGGTTGGAGTCGTTGTTGATCACCAAAACTGATTAGAAAAAAAGACCCTCCTTACTGTAGAAAAGAAATGCATTCTAAAGATTCACATTTCAAAAATTCCAAAAGAAGATCAACCACTTTGCTTTACAAGATGACAACCAATTGATGTTGATAAGTAGTAGCTGATGATTAGTACAGATGATTGTATCGGAAAACAATCCACCATGGAGACACCACGCTATGGTAGATCCAGTACACGTTTTTGAATTGACCTGACATGCTCCATAAGAATGCTATCTAGAAATGATGACATTTTGGCTTCCTCACCTCAGGACATAGTTCACGCAGACAATGCACTGTGGTTGAGAGTTTCGTGTGTTGTAAATGACTGTGCCGTGACTCTCCACCCAGACATAGCCACCATGCTTGGCAAGCATCCGGTACTGACCAGTGACCACTTGACCCTTTGCACACACTGTAAATCAAAGTGAAACATTATTACCTCAATGCTTTTATCTAAAAGTGAATGTAATAGCCTCCACAGACTGACAGAAGATACAGAAGGCCTGCTAAATGTGCTATAATGCTAACCAAAAGTGAAGAACCACTCAAGAACCTGTAAAACACTTATTCTCATCATTTGTTTTAGGTATCTGACCAGTAGTTGTATATGTGGCATCCCTCTGTTGTGTCTTACAGATATTTTGGTGCTTCTTGACTTTTGACAAGGGATGCCATCAGGGCATTCGGGGATCCATTCGGGGATCCAAGCAAATAAAGAACCCAACTTCACATGCGAGCTGACACACAGCTCTGTGTAAATACATAGGACTCATTCACTTTTCTGTATTTCCTCTGCCATGAACCCACTAAATATATGGTATGAACCCAATGGGCTACATAAAGATCATACTGTTGGCCAAGAATGAGGTTGATGGACATAATATGGACATAACGAGGAACTGACCACTGTGATGGCTTTTCCAGGGTAACTTCTTCATATAAGGGTCCATTCACACGTCCGTTTTTTCTTTCCTGATCTGTTCAGTTTTTTGCAGAACAGATCAGGACCAGATCAGGACCCATTCATTTTCAATGGGTCCTGGAAAAAATCGGACAGCACAATGTGTGCTGTCCGTTTCCGTTGTTCCGTTCCGCATGTCCGTTTAAATATAAAACATGTCCTATTATGCTCCTGAAAAATCGGATCCTGGTACAATGCAAAGTCAATGGTTCCGCAAAAAACGGAAGACATTCGGATGTCATTCCGTATGTCTTCCGTTTTTTGCGGAATCCGTTCCTGGAAACACATAGCAAATATTTTTTATTAATTCTTTTCAAAGAAATCCAAACAACTTTATTTGATTATTGAAATGTATACATGTTTCCGTTTTTTGCGGATCCGCAAAAAACGGATGACATACGGATGACATACGGAAACATTTTCAGGAACAACGGATCCGCAAAAAACGGACCGAAATTCGGATTATAGAAAAATACTGACGTGTGAATGTAGCCTAACAATGGACCTATACTTGTAGCAAGCATTACCCTGACACTGGCACATTGATGGGCATCTAGTAATGCCTTACACTTCAATGATTGACAGCTTTCCCTATATAAGTGGTCATACAGAGATAGCTGCCAGTCAGTGAGTAGGACTGACCACTGGACTCCTAAGTGTAGAAAGAGCAGAGCTTTAACAAATAAAATACAAGTTAGAATAATTTTTTCCCCCACAATACTATACAGTATGTCCTTCTGCTCAGCTCCTCCTGGTCTATAACATGCTAATCACAAACAGAACTGCATGTAAAATTTGACAGGTTTCCTTTAAGTGTCAGTTTAAATGGGTTTTCCGGGAGTAAAATATTGTTGACCTATCCTCCGGATTCAGATGATCAATATAATCAGCTGTCTGAAGAGACCACACTGCTCCGGCGAGCACTTTGGCCTCTTCCTAGGAAGGCGACACCATAATTATTGGTCATATGACCTACGTGCAGCTTAGCCCCATTCAAGTGAATAGGGCTGAGCTGCTATACCAAGGACAGCCTCTCCACAATGTACGACCCTGCGTTGTGAGGACGATGCAGTGATCACCGGAGCGCCGCGGCCTCTTCAAACAGCTGAGGTGCCTGGTGTCGAATCCCTGCGATCAGATATTGATGACCTATCCTGAGGATAGGTTTTTCAATGCTGTACTTCTGGAAAACCCCTTCGTTTTTTCAGCGCGGAAAAAAAACCCTCATGTGTTTTTAGATGCGGCTTTGACGTGGATTTTCATTCCTGTCCATTTTAATGGGAACTGAGGACACGGAGTCTGAGTGGACAAGCTGCTTCCTTTTTCTGCGGTGCATTTTTTAAAAACGCAAGCAGAGAAAATACAGTAGCTTACAATAATTTAACATGCAGATTCACCACTGAAATTTTTGTAGAGGAATCTGTGCCAAAAGAAGCCCATTGTGAACATATCCTCAAGGTTTGCTGCAGCTGTGTATTTAATATGTTACGTGTCAAGTTAAGGTTTGCTACATCTGCACGTGTTCTTATTACTGTGGGTATCCTCCATAAACACTTTGAACATTTTTATTATTTATTATAATAGAACCTTTTTATTACACTTTGATTGATACATCTATTCCACACCAGCTTCGACCACGTCAGATAAACCTATTTGTTTCTAGCGCCATAACCTGCAAATCACATTATAAGAAACCGTCTGCGACGTCATGTGTAAAACCGCAAATTAAGCCTTCATCAAGAGGGATTTCCAATCGTTTAGCAAAGTAAATGTTAAGCATTGCGCGTACTGTACCAGTAATAACAGATATATTAAACCCTGTCTCCTGCACACAAGAAACACTATGTACCGCGTCCGCTGCCAACTTAAGTACTTAACTTCCAAATGATCTCAGCCCAATTAAGGATTTAGATGCTAGAAATCTACACTTCAATAAGGCATTGCTGGGACTCTTCAGGACAATAACCTCACCTCAGTGTGAAACATTACAACATTGTGCAAATGTAATGGAGTGTGATGACTTCAGTCTCCATTGACTAATTACCGTGGCCAGCTTATACACGCTCGTTACGACAATCGGGAATGCATACATTACAATTGTCGGGTCACATCCTAGAATGGGTCAAAGGGCTGCCGAACTCTACTCTCAAGTCTTGAAGGACCTTTCCGATTTGTATCCCTTCTTGTTAAAAGGATCCCTCACCCAAGACCTAAACAGGGCATCCTGCTGCTAGGACCGCCAGTGATCGGCTGTTGTCTATGGTAGATCCTGGCAGCAATTCCCTGCAGCGCCACTACAGGAGAAATTAGGTATTACAAACTGGCACAGATATACTAATCCTGCAACCTCTAGACCTGCAGCAGATTTATTATAGGGGCTCAGGCTGGATGATAAATGTGGCGCAGGGATAGACGCTTTTCTCTGACTATATACTAACTATTGGTTGGCTTACTTTGAGGCAGATTTTTAATGCCAGAATTATGGCGCAATTTTGGCACAAAATGATGCATCTTACACCTCTTCCTTTCCCGTGAAGCCCCCTTTTCACTAATCCTTACCCACTTGTCGAGTAAGTTAGAAAAAAAAAATAAAATATAGAAACCCTAGATGTGCCAAAATTGCCCCAAAATTGCTCTAATTTTTAACCTTTTGGAGAGATTTTTGCCACAGACACATTAGTAAATCTGGCCCACTGTTTGAAATCATTAGGCTTTTCATATATTGCACATATGTGCTGGCTCCTCCAGAATAAGACACTCTTTGTAGCCGTTCTCCTGCCTGGACACTGGACAGGGGCCCTAAATAAGATATCCTCTTCTATTAACTCAGAATTTTATATACATATATATATATGTATATATAAAGGTGGGAAGACAATGTAATAAAGCAGCACGAAATGCCAGCAGAATGCTTGGGTGTATAGGGAGAGGTATAAGCAGTAGAAAGAGTGAAGTGCTTATGCCGCTGTACAGAACACTGGTGAGACCTCACTTGGAGTATTGTGCGCAGTACTGGAGGCCATATCTCCAGAAGGATATAGATACTCTAGAGAGAGTTCAGAGAAGAGCTACTAAACATGTACATGGATTGCAGGATAAAACTTACCAGGAAAGACTAAAGGACCTTAACATGTATAGCTTGGAAGAAAGACGAGACAGAGGGGATATGATAGAAACTTTTAAATACATAAAGGGAATCAACTCGGTAAAGGAGGAGAGCATATTTAAAAGAAGTAAAACTACCACAAGAGGACATAGTTTTAAATTAGAGGGGCAAAGGTTTAAAAGTAATATAAGGAAGTATTACTTTACTGAGAGAGTAGTGGATGCATGGAATAGCCTTCCTGCAGAAGTGGCAGCTGCAAATACAGTGAAGGAGTTTAAGCATGCATGGGATAGGCATAAGGCTATCCTTCATATAAGATAGGGCCAGGGACTATTCATAGGATTCAGATATATTGGGCAGACTAGATGGGCCAAATGGTTCTTATCTGCCGACACATTCTATGTTTCTATATTTAAAATATTCTTTAAAGGGGTTGTCCAGTTTAGAAAACCTATTCTCATAAACTTGATTAGAGAATACTGAGTTAGTATTGGGTGGGGGGGGTTCTCTGTCTATGATCCTCATCCCTTCACTAAACTAAAGAGCGGTAACAAAGAACATCTCTCGTTCCTGAGGACCTGTCCTGTCCTGCACGCAAACTTGACATTGATTTAAATGCGCACTGTGTAATGCTTCATTTCCCCTGTGGTGGCGCTGTAGATTAAATGAATACTTACTGGCACAAGTGACAGCTGATTGCTAGGGGTCCCAATAGTGAGAAACCGTGATTTGCTTATTGCCAGGGGGTCCTTCTAATAAGTTAGGCCGGGTTCACATCACTGTATAGCTCACCGTTCTTCTGATCCATCAGAAGAACAACATTTTTTTTACATTTAGGATCCTTTATTTTCTGCTCGCTTTGCATCCGCTTTCTCTGTTATTTTAGATGGGAGAAATAGTCCTGCTTTGAGGACTTTTTCTCCAGTCTAAAATAATGGATCTCTGACAGAACTGACAAAAACAGATGCAAACTGATCATAACCCATGCTTCAAATAAAGGAGCCAACAGGAAATTATAAAAAAAAAATGTTTTTTGTAGTGCCATTTCCTGACTTTTTTTTTTTAAACTGCAGCATGCTATACACGTGGTATTTTTCAGGCATTTCCCCCCAGACTTCTCTATAGGAAAAGAAAAATAACAAAAAATCCAAGGAAAACCTTATGTGTGACGGAAAATGCCACACTGAAAAAAGTTTGCAAAAAATGCATGAATTGCATGCCTTTTTTTTTACAGGCCAAAGAAATCACATATATCACCAATCTTCAACAATAACAATAGAGGGTATATATGTAAAAAAAAAAAATAAGAAATCACTGTAAATCAAAATAAACCCCCTTTTTTAACTTTTAAACATAACTTTTACTAAATTCCTCTAAAACAATTCAACAAAAAATCCTCTTTAATCAGTAACAGGGGTTATCCGAGGCTGGAAATGGCCACCCATATAAGCCCGGGTCCCTCACACTGATTCTACTTACCTGGCTCCCTGCACCGCTCCTGATCCCCACACCGCCGCTTCTCCATTTGTGCGGATGAAAACATCCGGTGTCAGGGGGGAGCAGCCAATGGCAGGCGGGGACGAGCCTCCCTAATGTCACCCGCAATGCTAGGGAGGCTCGTCCCCATCAGCACAGAGAAGCAGCTGCGGCAGTGCGGGGACCAGGAGCGGCGCAGGGAGCCAGGTAAGTAGATAGAATCAGTGTGAGGGTCCGCGGGTAAGGGGGGCCATTTGCAGCCTCGGATAACCCCTTTAAAGCCCTATGTCAGAGGTACAGGGAACACAAATATATGTCTTGAAGGTTGGGACCACTGTGCAATTTTACACGTGATCCATCTACAGTATGTTGCACTATTAAGCCATGTTCTTCACAGCTTGTACCCAGATAAGTCCTCACAGAACATCTTGATTAATACTTACAGTTCTGGTGGCTTTTAGTCATGCTTTCTGAATCCAAGGCATGATAAAACTCATAAGCCGATCTCCCATGCAACTCCTCTGGATGGTATCCAATCAATTCAGTAATTCTTCACATAGAAAATATATTTAAAAAAAGTTTAGTATGAGGTTTATGCGAAAATAATAATAAAGAAAAATTGTATGACAGTGTTTGTGCCACCAGTAAATGTTATTTTTAATATAATACAGGATAAAAAAACTAATTATTTTTGTAATTTACTTTCTGCCTCAGTTGTGAGACATTCTCTTTATTTTATCATAATGGCGCCCTCTGGTGTTTAATCTGTATAGTAATGTGCATGTTCTCCTGCTTAGGTGGTCGCACATGCTCAGTTCTGTCTTTCAACCGCCACCAGCATTATCTACTGTTAGAGGCTGTGGCAGGAAGAGAGCTGCAACAGAAAGGACAGAGGATCTACCAGAACAATGAATGTGGAGATCTCTGAATCCAAGTGAGGTACAGGGCTGGTTCTGGCTTTGTTAGAAAGAGGTTGTCATGTCCTATATGATGTCTAAATTAAATTTTTTACATTTATCATGGGATATTCTCTTTAAGGCTACAATTGCTTAATGTTAATACAGTGATAGCATAGTAAGTGTGTATACAGAGAATGGCGGCCTTAAAGTGTGCATAAACTTTCACATAAATTTTATTAAAACCTATTGTAAATGTGAGGAAAAGAATTTTTGTAAGATACTTTCATTTTTTTTTCCCATTTTTCCTTGCAAATTAGTGCACACATGGCTGAGCCGAGGCAGGAGCTCTGCATTCTCTTCAAACAGCTGATCGGCGGGGTGCCTGGTGTCGGACCACCGCCAATGTGATACTAATGACCTATCCTGAGGATAGGTCATCAATACTGGAAACTGGACAACCCCTTTAAGGTTTTCCGGACTCCTATGGCCTTGTTCTCAGCTAAATATTTAAGAGGCTTTTCTAATTTACTAAGAAACAGAGATACTAGGTTAGGGCAAATCAAATGTTTACATGGTGCCAAGCCGCCAGATTTGTTGAAACACATACAGGCGTGGAAACCATGTCGATTATAAATCTTATTAACATGTCTTCTCCACATAATGTAGCCCTGTGGAAAAATGGAACAAACTCAACAAACGCGGCTCCTGTTTGGTGCATTTTATTCAACTATACTCTTCAACTCAATCTGGGGGGTGACCTGGTGACAAGAGGGGCTTCTTCTAGAGCTCTCTTTTAACTAGGTTGTTCACTTTTTAGAAAACCTTTTATTTGGAAGAGTCTCCTTAAAATGAATTGATAAAAAGTTAATCTGCAGAGGAACCTGGCAGCCAGTGCCCCCACAGGAGACATTAAAGGGGTTGTCACATCTTGGATATTGGGGGCATATTGCTAGGCTATGTCCCCAATGTCTGATAGGTGCGGGTCCCACCTCTGGGACCCGCACTTATCCTTAGTACAGAGCCCACAATGTGCAGGAGGGTGCACCGCACATGCGCGGCCGTCCTCCATTCATTTCTATGGGAGCACTGGCTCGGATATTTCCATCAGTCCAATAGAAGAGAATGGAGCAGTGGCCGCACTTGCATGGTGATTTTCCCCTTCCCCTTTGCATGCTCCGCTCATATCCTAGCAATATGCCCCGAATGTCCAAAATGGGACAACCCCTTGAAATCAATATACCGCCCACCTAATGTATGGGTCCTTTCAGAGACAGAGAGTAGCCACTCTCTGTGCTAACAAATCAGTTTTTATTTTTTGATTGTAGCTTTTTTTGTAGCTTTTTTTTCTGTATATGATTACGGGGGATGGCCATTGTGTTTGAGCTGCTCTTAACATTTAGACATATGCCTTACAGCAGCCATATGGTCCATAGGCACAGCGAACCCGAGATGTTCATTGACTTCTATGGGCAAGTTTTCGAGAAATGCTCTATGATCTGTGCAGAAGTCATTGTACAGGGAGGGGAAGTAGATAAGCCATGACATCACCAATTGTGAATGGTGCAATCTTGTGTTATCTATTTATAAATGTTATCTGTCAGTGTAATTCTGCCTGTTATGATAATGAGATGACTGCTGAAAAGTGATCTGTACAGACGTGGCGCCTCTTATTAGGCTTAGTGACCAGTGGGGAAAAAAATTAAATAGGGTTTCTTTTAAATATACTTTCATGGAAAATTTAAAATAACATCACCAACATTCATTCTTTAAAAAATATGTTTAACATAAAAACGTGATTTAAACTCAGGTCAACGGTCCTGAAAGCTGTAAGACGTGTAGATAAGACAACACGTTTTAGAATCTGTCTGATCACTGATCCCTTATTAACCCATCTGATGTATTGTCAAGGTTTTAACAATAACTACGCATCGAGGAACTTAAGGTCTATATTCTGTGAAAGGATTCTATACGAGCTGGAAGATGCTTAGAAAATAAAGAGTCCTCCTGCTTGGTCTTGAAAATGAATTTCTTTAGCAGGATATAAGTCGGGAACAGGACATGAATATGTTAAGTGCTGTATATACAAGACATTCCAGTACAACGCTCGGGTTCGCTCAGAGCAATGGTGGCAACACGTGAGGAAGTCCAAGGTAGCTTTAATATGAAAGAACTATGGAAACCCATCGACAGTCATACAAATGGAAGCTCACATCTCAGGAAGTGTAAAATGGAGATCTCTAATCATTTATGAACCTCAGTTGCATAACCACTGACCACATACATGGTTATCACATCCATATTCATGTCATCTCTGGGCTGAATTCACAGATCCTAAGATAAAATGACCATAATTGACTATAAATGTAAAGGAAACAGTCACCATTAAAAAAAATGTGCAGTCAGGACAGCAGGTTATAGAGCAGGAGGAGCTGAGCAGATTGATATATAGTTTTGTAGGAAAAGATTCAGTATAACTTGTATTTTACTCATTTAAACCTCTGTTCTTTCTATGCCCAGGAGTCCAGTGGGCGGTGCTACTTAGTGATTGGCAGCCTTTATTGTGTGCATACAGTTCTAGCTGTCAATCATTGAGTAGAGCCACTCCCACTGGACTCCTTAGCCTAGAAAGGGCAACAAATAAAATGAATAAATTACAAGTTTTACTGAACCTTTTTACATAAACTACCGGTATATCAGTCTGCTCAGCTCCTTCTGCTCTATAACACGATGTCTACATGCTGCACTTTTATAGTAACAGATTCCCTTTTAAAATGACTGTCCAGCCTTGAATCCTATTTTTAATCTTAATAGATACAGATATCTGAAATATATTTTTATATTAGTTGGTAAAATTGGGGCATCTAAGTCCCGGCCCTGAGAATGCCTCATCTGCACAGGAACGGCCATTTACCGGCAGGGTTTATGTTAGCGCCGCCAAGTTACAGCTCAGGACAGCGCGAACTTGCCGGGACTGTCTCTGAAAATGAGGACAGTTGGCAACTATGAGCTACCAGCGCTTTGTTTTTTCTTGGTACTGAACGCCGAACCCCCTGCACAGCAAAAAATGTAAAACATTACTTACTGATTACCCGCAGCCACCAACAGAGGGAGCATGCGGCACACTGAGTATGCAGTATGCACTAAGCTCCCTCTAGTGGTGAATGCAGGCAGCCAGGATGTTATGCTTTGAAGCTATGTCTATGCAGGGGATTTGCAGCTGTGTATAAGAGAAACAAAGCTTCAACCACTATAGAGATATATTAAGAAATTAGTTGGCACACAATTTTGGACATGATGATAAAAGGGCAAGGATTCACTTCAAAAGGGCTCTCTGCCTTAGGCAACCACTGTCCGTATGTCCTGTTAGGGCAGATGAATATAATAGTGGGGAACCCCTGCTCAGACCCTTGGTTATTGCATATGCCAAACATCTGAAAAGTAAATTGTGGGACGTTTCTAAGCTCTACCTATTCTGCCCATGAACTAATAGAAACCTCGCCCTTTCGTAGCCTGGTTCGTACAACAGTCCTGTGAAAACGGGACTGTTGGCTCATAGGCTATTAGACAGAGTGAATGTAGATTGTGGCTCCCTGTGAAGTCCCCGGTTTACCCATGTAGGCTTACTAGAATTTATTGTGTACTCACCTGTATTATTTGTTCAGGGTCCCAAGGGTTGGACCCCTGTGTTTACAAGATCAGGAGTCCATGTTCTTTGTGGATGGAGCAGAAGTGCACATGCGTGACCACCGCTTCATTCATTTTTCTTGACTAACAAAGATGGCCGAGCGCAGTACTCAACGGTCCCATAGAAGTCAATAGAGCGGTGGTCACACCTACACATTACTGCTCCACTTATACCAAGGACTTGTGGATCCCTGTTCTCGTGATCACTGGAGGCCCCAGCAGTCAAGACCCCCAACAATTATATATTTATCACCCATCTTGTAGAAAGTGCATGGAACTCTAGGGTCTATTCGACCTATACATCGTGGATATTTTCCGTGGTACATGCAAAAGTAGTGTGAACCTAGCCTAAGTCTTTGAGTCGTCGTCTTCTGTCCAGTTGTGAAAATTTTTAGGCTACTTTCACATCCGTGTTTTTACTTTCCGGTATTGAGATCCGTCATAGGATCTGAATACCGGAGGAAAACGCTTCAGTTTTGTCCTCATTCATTGTCAATGGGGACAAAACTGAACAGAATGGAGTGTATCAGAATGCATTCCGTTCCGTTTGGTTGCGTTCCCATGCCGGACAGAAAAACACTGCAAGCAGCGTTTTTGAGTGAGTCATGGGATGCGGAACAAGACAGATCTGGCATAAAACACAACGTCAGTCAATGGTGCCAGTTCGGTTTTCTCGGACACCAAAGAAAACGGATCAGGCGCCCATTGACTTACAATGGTTTTAGTGCATCCGTCATGGCCATTTTAGAGATAATACAACCAGTTACGTTCATAACGGATGCAGCCGGTTGTATTATCCTAATGGAAGCATTTTTGCCGATCCATGATGGCAAGTTGCAAGTTCGCTCAACACTACTGTTTAAAGGGAACCTGTCACCTCTACTATGCTACCCTCACTGAGCGTTTCTAAATGTTCATTGTGTTACCCTAAACATATAAATTACACTTTTAATTTCATTTGCAGACAAATTCAAAGTATTATGCATTTTTTTACTTACTGCTTTTTATGCAAATTAACATAAAAGAGTCATATCTTACTTGTGTGACCAGAGAAGAGTCATATTTTCAAGCTCTGACTCATCTCAGGTTCATTTGCATATGTATCAAATCATGTTTTTTTACACAATAAAAGCACACAGAGCTATGGGGACTGGGTATTGCGGATGTGCTAGCGGCCATCTAGCAACCCATGTCCTCAGCTCTATACACAAAATCCCAGTTACAGGTTCCCTTTAACAGTGGCGGTCAACCAGCTCTGCCTAGTTTTGCATCAAGACGCCATATTTGCTCATAGCGATGTATAACTAGGCAGATATGACATTCAATCCACTAAAAAATTTGGGTCAACAACTCCTGTCAGAGCTGTAATGGCCGCCATACCGGTTGTCACCCATAATGAAATACAAAGTGAAAGTATGCGGTAAGGTAGGCCGTGGTATACGGTAGCGGCTGAGCTCATGACATCAGGTTCATAGGTCGTATTTGCTCATAGGCCGTACACGTGAGCGTAAACTGTCAGCGTGTCAAATGTCATTGTATTACCCAGTAAGTCATAAACCTGAGCTGCACATTGTAAAGCTGGGCCTGAACGGAGTCTTTATGGGCTGCTTACAAGCGGCAGCTCAGAGCCCTTCACTATTCTATATCTTTATAGGATAATTTTGGTAATAAAGAGCTGTGGTTGACTTTCCCTAACGCAGTGCATTGTGGGTAGATTGAAGAAAATCATTCTAAATGTCATTTCCTTGTTATGTACGTGAAAAAGTTCAAGTAATTTTAGAAAGGTATCTTCTCTATCTAACATGGCGGCGTTAAGAAAAAAAAAAAGACTTGAAGAGGACCTGTCCAGACATGTCAGGAGAGGGGACAGGTCTTTAAGGGCATCTGTCAGCAGTTTTGTATCTATGACACTGGCTGACCTGTTACATGTGCACTTGGCAGCTGAAGACATCTGTGTTGGTCCCATGTTCATATGTGCCCGCATTGCTGAGAAAAATGATGTTTTAATATATGCAAATGAGCCTCTAGGAGCAACGGGGGCGTTGCCGTTACACCTAGAGGCTCTGCCCTCTCGGCAACTGCCGTGCCCTCTGCACTTTGATTGACAGGCCAGGCAGGAAAAAGGTGATCACACCTGGTCCTATCAATCAAAGTGCAGTGGACACAGCAGATGCAGAGAGAAAAGAGCCTCTAAGTGTAACGGCAACGCCCCCGTTGCTCCTAGAGGCTCATTTATATAAAAAAAAATTCTCAGCAATGCGGGCACATATGAACATGGGACCAACACAGATGCCTTCAGCTGCCAAGCGCACATGTAACAGGTCAGACAGTGTCATAGGTACAAATCTGCTGACAGATGCCCTTTAACGTACATTCAAAACACGGATCCGCAAAAAATACGGATGCTGTATGTGTGACGTCCGTGTTGCACCAGTTTTTTTGCAGACCCACTGTAACAATGCCTATTCTTGTCCCTCAAAACGGACAAGAATAGGACATGTTGTATCTTTTTTGCGGAGCAGCAGAATGAACATATGGATGCGGACAGCATTTTGCGGTCCAACTGAAATAAATGGGTCTGCATCCGATTCGCATGAGGACCAAAAATATGGTCGTGGAAATGGGGTCTTAAGTTGTTCTCAGGATTACTTGTTACGCCCTACTATATAATGAAATTTACAGTCGACATAATAATACACTGGAATTAAGAGAAAAAAATCCAGGTTCTGCTGGTCACCTGTAAGAAAGCCTCACCTGTCGTCGCAGTAGGTGAACTTCATGTCCATGCTGTGGCGGCTCAGAAATGTTTTGCTGTCCAGCGGGATGTCAATGTTGGAGGGGTGCTGTATGGGCTGGCACATCATCACCAGGCAGCTGAGCATAGGCTCCTTGTAGCCACAGAGGGCGTGTGGGTTGAAGGAGTTGTACGTCTTGACATGACCAGTGCAGTGCAGCACCTGAAAGGGGTGGACAGAAGATGAGGATCCCACAAGATGCACCCAACCTTCCCCGCCATCACTCTGACGGGTTCACAGCTTTACCTTCCACGTTGCAGATTTGAGATTGACGGTTCTGCCCCGGTTGGTGACGGTACATTTCATCCTCATGAAAAAATCCCGCTCGGTGTTGGCCTCCTTGTTCTTCTTTCCGATGCTGGTGCCTTAGTAAAAAAGAGACGCACAATACCGATAAGTAATAATGGCTGCATTTGGGATCCACAGAAGTGTCAATGGATGGAGAGTACAACCTCGCGGGCTGTGCAACTACGACCCCCAACATGCAATGACATGTGCATATACCTAGCAAGATTTAGAGGTCCCATGTTAGCCCTGATCAATCATATGGAGCAATACTGTCTATAGACTGCATCTGCTTCTATGGGTATGCTGAGCGTACTAGTTCATCCAAAACTGGTATGGCTACAGGTCAGTGATAACTACTCTTCTTAAGTGCCATGGTGGCTCACAGAGTGGTCACCTAAGTCTCTCTTTCAGTACGCCTTAGGAGTGTCACATTGGAAAATGCAGCATGTTATAGAGCAGGAGGAGCTGAGCAGAGTGAGATCTAGTTTTATGGGAAAAGATTCAGTAAAACATGTAGTTTCTTGCTCTAAACTGCTACTATTTCTAGGCTTAGGAGTCCAGTGAGCGGTCCAGTAGTCCAGTAGCAGAAAGGTAGAGCATAAAACTACAAGTTATACTGAATCTTTTCCCATAAAACTGTATACAATCTGCTCAGCTCCTCCTGCTCTATAACATGCTGCCTGCAGATTGCTCTGCATTTTCATGGTGACGGGTTCTCTTTCATAGGCTGGAGAGAAATCAAATGCAATCAGCAAAATACAAACTCTATTTGAAAAAAAAGTATAAAGGGGAAGATTTATCAAAACCGATGTAAGGGAAAACTGGCTTAGGGTACTTTCACACTAGCGTTATTCTTTTCCGGTATTGAAATCCGGTAAAGGGTCTCGATACCGTAAAAAAAATGCATCCGTTTTGTCCCAATGCATTCTGAATAGAAAGGAATCTGTTCAGTATGCATCAGGATGTCTTCCAGTTCCGTCCCTTGTATGGTATTTGACTAGACAAAATACCGCAGCATGCTGCGGGTTTTTTTTCCGGCCAAAATCCCGGAACACTACCGTACTTAGCGGATCCGGCATTAATTCCCATTGAATTGTATTAATGCTGAATCCGTTCCAGAAATCCGTGTTCCAGAAATTACTGCATCACCGAATCCGGTTTTCTGTTCTGCGCATGCGCAGTGCTCTCTAGCTGTGAAAAAAATAAAAAATACCGGATACGTTTTTCCAGATGATACCGGAAAGACGGATCCGGTATTTCAAGGAATAACTCTACCAGATCCGGAAAAAAAAGATATCCGTTTGCACACAGATTTCCGGATCCCGCCGGATTCTTCTAACGCTGGTGTGAAAGTACCCTCCTTAGTTGCCCACAGCAACCAATCAGATTCCACCTTTCAGTCTTCAGAGCTCCTGCCGCAATGTGTTGGTGGTAAACACGATACCAAAAGGCCACAATTTCCCATTTGGACCATCCCTTCACTAAAAAATAAACCATAACATTTATTGTTAAACTATTATAAAGGAAAAGACATGCTACAGTCGGAATTAAACCTATCATCCGTGCTTTCTATTTCTATATCTGATAAGAACTTTTATCAGATCATATGGATGTGATATAATTGACGCCTCATCTATTATATCTCAGTTATTGACTATACAAATAATTGGGGTCATTTATCAAACTAATGTAAAGTAGAACCGGCTTAGTTGCCCATAGCAACCAATCAGATTCCACCTTTCATTTTCCAAAGAAGCTGTGAAAAATGAAAGGAGGAATCTGATTGGTTGCTATGGGCAACTAAGCCAGTTCTACTTCACACCAGTTTGATAAATGACCCTTAGGATAGCTTTAGGGCTGTGGTTTTAAAGGGCCAGTATTTGTAAATAACATTTCTTGACGGGCCCTAACCCAGGAGCTCATGGTGTAAAGTGCCAGCATATAACTAGTTCTGCGGTGCTGCGCAATAATCCAAAAGCAAACTGAGCTAATTGTGCGAAGTGTCAACGGCATCACTGTTTAGTGGCGTCGCATAGTGACCCAAAAGGGATCAAGGGGTTTACATTACTAACCATATTTCAATGCACACTCTTTATCAGCAGATAGCAGACAGTAGCATACTACGTTATAAACAATAACTGAGCTACAATAGAATACTGAGCAACCAAAAGACCAAGAAAACCGCAAAAAATTGCACATCCAGTAATTATAAAATCTATAAAGCAATTTTATTGTACAGGACCAACAAACAAACACTTAAAAATTGTATAAAAAGAAAGATGTGCCGGTATTAATAAAACCAGGCACAGACAACCAGCCCACTAAAGTCCACAAATATGGACCAAATATGTAAGGTCCGGGACAATACACAATCAGATCTAATATAATAATAATAATAATGCAGCATCAATAAATAGGAGACAATACTTGCAGAAATAAAATATGAATTACATAGATCCCGGACCTGTATGTGGGCCTATGTCGGAAAGACTGCCCCACGCGTATCGCCGGAAACACCCAGCTTCCGTGAGGAGTGTGCCCCTCGTGTCTATTGTTATTATAATAGAATACTAAGGCATTCCCCAGGCGTCAATTATATCACACCCATATAATGTGGTGAAAGTTCAGATATAGAAATTGTACTGATGACCTAGTCACAGGCTGAGGCTACTTTCCCACTTGCGTTGTGCCCTGTCCGTTTTTCAGATCCGGCACAGGCTTTCAAAACCGCAGCACAACGCTTCAGTTTTGTTCTCATTCATTGTTATACCTACTCCTTCTTTTTGTTATATTTGTTACTGGGAAAGCTGCCGCTACTACTCCTACCAGGCTCGTCAACCAGATTTTCAGGAGCCAACTTGCCAATACTATATATACACTAAGCAGTTCTCATGCAGGGAATTAGGAAAACTGGATAACTGCGCATATAACTGTCATACAAATGTAGTAATATAATCCTCTCCCTATGTGTGTACAGAGGAGCCGGGTGTGTGAGTGCATGGCTGTACGGATTAATGGCTGTGCTACAGAATGTAGGCGCAAGGTTAAGTCCTTTTCTGAAAGAATTCAGATTGTGGAAAGAGATGAGACGACTTCATACAATAGAAGGAAATTACGTGGAAAGCGATGTGACAAACTAAACTAAGCACACAAATAACTGAGACATATTAAAAAAACATACGTCATTTATGATTTTTATGGTACGTAGAGAATGAACATCTAGTGGACCTTTTCAGAAAGTGATGGCAAGACGTCTCCTGAGCTAAGACTCGAACTGCAACATTACAAAAAAGTTCTGCTATCATGGACACCTGGCAGGCTGCCCGTATCCACCAATATCTCTAGAGGGAAAAGGTAAGCTGGCCAAGGACATGAGACATGGGTCAGTGGATACCAACTCAACAACAATCTCATGAGCATAAGAAAGGCCTACTTGTCCCCTTATGTACCTTAAAGGGGTTGTGCAAGAATGGGGGGGAGGCAAATCGCACCACTTGGGCAGACCTGTGAAGGGAAGCTTACTTACCCGCTTTCTGGTGCTGGCTCCCCGCTTCCCTGTTTCTTCTCCTCCCGGCCTGAGATGCTCTGTTGGGTTCCCTCGCTGTAAACTTCCGGTTTGACATTGCAGCAGCCAATCACTGGCCACAATTGAGACTGTATCCCCTTCCGTCATGTGATCATTTGTTATGGCTCAACCGGAGTTTTTCAATGGCGGATGTTTACAGCAAAGCGGGCCCAATGGAGCATTACAGTCTTGCAGAAGAAGTAGTGGGGAGCCACGGATGGGAAGCAATTAATTAAAGGGGTTATCCAAGACAAAAAAATGTCCCATATGCCTGGGCTCCACACACTGAATCTACTTACCTGGCTCCCCGAGTCGCTCCTGCACCGCCACAGCTGCTTCTCCCCATGCGCGGATGAAAACATCCGGTGTCGGGGCAGAACAGCCAATGGCAGTTGGCGACAGGGACGAGCCTCCCTAGTATCACAGGTGACACTAAGGAGGCTCGTCCCCGCCTGCGATTGGCTGCTACCCCCTCGACACCGGATGTTTTCAGGAAGCCAGGTAAGTAAATTCAGTGTGAGGGGTCCGGGCATATGGGGGACATTTTTTAGTCTCGGATTATCTCTTTAATCTTCTCTTTACAGTTTGACCAAGTAGGGGGGTTTGCCCAAACCCCCATACTTGCACAACCCCTTTAAAGGTCATGCCTAACTTTGCAAAACCTTGTAAAAAAAAATATGTATTGTTTCACTGCATCCAAATAAAAAAATGAGGCAAATAATGTTAAAAAATATCCTTTCATTTTGTGTCTACACTCCTATGGAGATCTAGCTGTCTCCATGGTAACAGACTACCAAAAACACCGTAGTCTGGTTCTGCAGGCATATGCTATCTTACAAACCTACCAAATGCTTTTGTAGGAAGCAATGGGAGATTGCAGGATCAGACAACAAAGAGTTTATTTGTAGTCTGTTACCACGGACACACATGGAGGTCTGTATAGAAGCTGTAGACACTAAACTATAGGAGATTTGGACAGCATAGTAGGATGGCAGATCTGCTTTAATGTAAATTTTCCAAAAAACACTCTATCTACTTATTGGAGACAGTTATAGGAAATCGGTGGAAACGGTCAAGTGTGTAATACAAGAAATGCACCACAATGAGTAAAATTGGATTTCAGAATGATTTCTTACCAGACTTCACACTTAAATTCTCTCTGATTTCATCATGATCACAGGGGTGGGTGAAGTCAAAGATGCTGTGTCCTGTGAGTTCAACCTAAAATGAAAATGATAACATCATTTGGGCTGCAAATATGCATAAAAATAGCTTCCAAATGTTTAATGAAATTTAATATCATTTTGTGCAACTGTTGGGCAAAAGAGACTGTGTTAAAAGGATTTTTTCATGGTAAATCGCTAAGATCTGTCATCACTTTATGATCATGGGGTCTCGACCTCTGAGACCCCCAACTGATGTTGAGGATGAAGCGGCTGAAGAACAATGTAGCAGTGAATTTCTCTGAAAACAGAGGCACTACCAAGCACCCAGCTAGGTAGGGAAGTACACCATGGCCCCACTTAAAGGGGTTATCCCATGATTGATGTAAAAAATTTAAATCAGACATCATTTAGTACATGAAAATCTCTTTCTAACAAAGCTAGAACCAGCCCTGTACCTCACATGGATCCAGAGATCTCCACATTCATTGCTCCAGTTGCTCTCTTTTAAGCTGGCAGCCCAAGGGACGTGTCCTTTCTCAGGGGGCATGCCCTTTCTACTGCAGATCTTTCCCTGTAACTGCCACAGCTTCTCACAAAAGATATGGCTGGCGACAGTTGAAGATTTAAACTGAGTGTGTGCGACCACCAAAGTGAGGTGGACAAGAAATAAGGAACAGAACAAACAGTAGGTGGCGCTATACAGATACATATTATTGAATATTTTAGGGGCTATTCAAAATTTTTTAATTACATGCAATTACAGTACATGCAAGTAAAGTATTCAGATCCAGGAGCTGGTTTGAAAAATGCAGAATATTATTTGTGGCACAACCCTTTTCAGTGGGGGTGCCCCAGTTCAGGCAAAAATAGTGAAGGTGACGCAGCAATGTGGCCATTTATTCTCAGCATCACTGGGGGGCAGTCATAGAGGTCAGAAACTTGCTGGATGTAACCAGCTGGCAGTATTCAGTCAGTAACAATATGGGACAATCTGCCATTGTATGGCTGTTGGCTAAAGACCCATCCAATAGCCACAGTCAATCAACTGTAGCTCTACCTGCCATAGATGTAGACATTTTCCCCTAGGACTTTTTCTCCATACCATACCAATATTTTACATGGAAGTATTAAAGAGTTATCCCATGAAAAATATTCTACAGTTATCAACCCAGCACTTGGATTTGAACACTTTTGTAATTGCATGCAATTTACACTGACCAAAAATATAAACTCAACACTTTCGGTTTTGCTCCCATTTTGCATGAGCTGAACTCAAAGATCTGAAACATTTTCTACAGACACAAAAGACCCATTTCTCTCAAATGTTGTTCGCAAATCTGTATAAATCTGTGTTAGTGAGCACTTCTCCTTTGCTGAGATAATCCATCCCACCTCACAGGTGTGGCATATCAAGGTGCTGATTAGACAGCATGAATATTGCACTGGTGTGCCTTAGACTGCTCACAATACAAGGCCACTCTGAAATGTGCAGTTTGATCACACAGCACAATGCTACAGATGTCGCAACATTTGAGGGAGCGATGCAATTGGCATGCTGACTGCAGGAATGTCTACCAGAGCTGTTGCCCGTGCAATGAATGTTCATTCCTCTACCATAAGCCGTCTCCAAAGACGTTTCAGAGAATTTGGCAGTACATCCAACCGGCCTCACAACCGCAGACCACGTGTAACCAGCCCAGGACCTCCACATCCAGCATGTTCACCTCCATGATTGTCTGAGACCAGCCACCCGGACAGCTGCAGCAACAATCGGTTTGCATAACCAAAGAATTTCTGCACAAATTGTCAGAAACCGTCTCAGGGAAGCTCATCTACATGCTCGTTGTCCTCATATGGGTCTGGACCTGACTGCAGTTCGTCGTCGTAACCGACTTGAGTGGGCAAATGCTCACATTCGATGGCGTCTGGCACGTTGGAGAGGCGTTCTGTTCACGGATGAGTCCCGGTTTTCACTGTTCAGGGCAGATGGCAGACAGCGTGTGTGGCATCGTGTGGGTGAGCGGTTTGCTGACGTCAGCATTGTGGTGGTGGGGTTATGGTGTCGGTGGGGTTATGATATGGGCAGGCGTATGTTATGGACAATGAACCCAGGTGCATTTTATTGATGGCCTTTTGAATGCACAGAGATACCGTGACGAGATCCTGAGGCCCATTGTTGTGCCATTCATCCACCACCATCACCTCATGTTGCAGCATGATAATGCACAGCCCCATATTGCAAGGATCTGTACACAATTCCTGGAAGCTGAAAACATCCCGGTTCTTGCATGGCCAGCATACTCACCGGACATGTCACCCATTGAGCATGTTTGGGAAGCTCTGGATCGGCGTATACGACAGAGTGTTCCAGTTCCTGCCAATATTCTGCAACTTTGCACAGATATTGAAGAGGAGTGGACCAACGTTCCACAGGCCACAATCAACAACCTGATCAACTCTATGCCACGGAGATGTGTTACACTGCGTGAGGCAAATGGTGGCCACACCAGATAATGACTGGTTTTCTGCCCCCTCCCCCAAGTAAGGCAAAACTATGCACATTTCAGAGTGGACTTTTATTGTGAGCAGTCTAAAGCACACCTGTGCAATATTCATGCTGTCTAATCTGCACCTTGATATGCCACACCTGTGAGGTGGGATGGATTATCTCGGCAAAGGAGAAGTGCTCACTAACACAGATTTAGACAGATTTGTTAACAGTATTTGAGAGTAATGGGTCTTTTGTGTATGTAGAAAATGTTTCAGATCTTTGAGTTCAGCTCATGCAAAAGGGGAGCAAAACCGAAAGTGTTGCGTTTATACTGCGTGCTGTTTGCACTTTTTCTAATTTCTCTGTCCACATCTCTGAGCTGGACGCACATGCTCTGTTCCATCCTTCAACTGCCATCAGCTGCAGCAGACAGGACACACCCTCTGAGCTGCCAGCTTAATATAAATCTAGCGGCACAACTGGAGCAACAAATGTGGAGATCTCTGGATCCAAGTGAGGTACAGGGCTAGTTCTAGCTTTGTTGAAGATTGCCATGTACTATATGATGTCTGATTTTAATTGTTTGCATTACTCATAGGATAACTTCTTTAAATATTATTATTTTAGTATTCTAACTGATTAGTGTTCCCACTAATAATATAATCACATAGACAGAGGCGTAGCTAAAGGCTCACGGGCCCTGGTGCAAGAGTTCAGCTTGGGCCCCCATTCCCTTAGTGCTTGTTGGCAAGGGGCAGGGGAGCACATATCCTTCCTGCTGCCAGAGGCAAACATTGAAAGGGCACCCCCTCATGCCAAATTCTTGACCTAACCCCTTCCCTCCAGCCAGAGGTGTAAATTGACCAGCATGCACTTTCTATAATGCCAGTGTCTTATGTGGCACAAGTGTTTTTGGGCCCCCTCAGGCTCCTGGGCCCGGTAGCGACTGCTACCTCTGCACCCCCTATAGCTACGCCCCTGCACATAGACTTGTAGTTTAAGTAAGGAGACCGGGAAACCAACCTACATCATGTGTGGTTTCAAAGAAGAGGAAAAAATGCTGAACTGTGGAGTAGAAGGACTTTAAGGCTAGGGCTACATGGAGACATGTTTTGCGCGACAATAAGTCACGTGACAAAAGGGTACCACTACATTGAGACATGTGTTGTAAGAACATCGTGCGACACTTTTATATTGCCAATCAATGGTGTGCACTGCGACATGCTGCGACTGCGACACGAAATCCAACTTGGATGGATTTTATCGAGACCGACGTGTCGCAGTCGCAGCATGTCGCAGTGCAAAACCATTGACTATCATTATAAAAAATGTTGCGCAACTTTTCTGCGACACATCTCGCCATGTAGCCCTAACCTAACACATGTAGATTCTGAAAACATGTGAAATATCAGACTGGACATGTATCGTCTGATGCGGCCATCTCACCTGTGTGAGACCCATGTACTTGTTGATGTTTTCGGACAGGAAGACCATGTCACCATCTTGAGTCACGACAGCGACGAATCCTTCCAGAGCTTTAAGATACAAATTATCTACCTGGCTTTCAGTGTCTGCGTCCAGGTCGGCTTCTGAACACACTGTAAAAAAAAAAAAGGGACGCAGGTTTACATAAAACACGGCATACTTTATACAATTCACATCATATGTTCAATCAGTTGTGAAGCGCATGAAACAATAAAGTGCAATTTTATCCAATAATAATCAACGTGACAATAATTGACTGTGACAATTTTGGCAGAGCTTCAGCTGAAATATAACTGGACTCCCCCTGGGTTGAAAATTGTGTATATGACATATATGTCACTCAATTTCCAATAATCATATCTGTCAGCTATGAAGATCCTGATAAAATGTTATAAAGTTGCTATAGATGGGCACCTATCATTTTCATTTTCACAAACTTCTGACATGTCCCAGAAGCTTGGTCGGGGTTTGGGTGCTGAGACGCCCATTGATCACTAAAATGCAGAAACAGTAGTCCACAGCTGGGCATCATGCTCCTTCATGTCTGGTCCGCTCTGCTCGCCTCTCCTGGGAGAGCGGAACAAGCTGTGCATGGACTCATAGAAAGTCTGATGAACCCATACCCCACCCACCAGGATTGCCAAGCAGAGCCTTTATGAAGTGACAAAGCATTCAGCTCAGAGTTCCTCGACCTTGTTGTAGTGATAGATGGAAGTCTCAGCACCTGGAACCCCACCGATCAAAACTTCTGATGCGTTACCATGTCAGATCAGACATTTGTGATCACAGATATTTATCACATATCCACAGGGTAAGCTATATATATATATATTTCACAAGTAGGGAAGGAAGGGGGGGTCCCCATCATTATAACCCCCAACCATTAGAAGCATGGTGATCTCCTTACTCTTGTTCTTGCAGGTGAATTAGATTTCGCATCCATTGACACATTGTGTAGCAACATCTCCATTCAAAGGATGGCAGGTGACCCCCTTCCTTCTGAGATGGTAACCTACCTATCAGACGTTTATGTGGGTGTGGATGCAGAAATCCGAATTGAGAATCTACCATCAGGAGATCATTCAAAGGTGACAACCAATATGGCTGCATTGGAATATTTCTTTAAAGGGATTGTCTCTTCTCCTATCTCCAGAACAGGGCCCCTAAAGTGAAGGGAAGCGCACCGCACATGCACGACCACCTCTCCATTCACCGCTATGGGACTGCCAAGAACAGGACTTGTTCTATTTTTTGATGCCCAATGGAACGGTCAAATGGATGTGAACACATCTTTTGCTGCCCCATTGAAATGAACGGGTCCGAATCCGCTCTGCAAAAAAATGCAATTTGATAGCGGACTAAAATTATTGTTGTGTGCATAAGGCCTTACTAATATATGGATACTTTTTCATCTTGGGTAGAACTCCACTTTAACTTATGTTAGAATGTCCTAATATTTAATGGGAAGTATAGATCCAATAGAAGCAGGTGGGATACAATTGGCACTAATCTTTACTTTACGGCAGCGTCTTAAAGTTTTTTTTTCTTATTACAAAAAGATTGTAACCCCTAAAAAAAGATTGAACGGAAACAGTTTGCTGAATGGACATGTGAACGGTTACAGCATGCTGATCTGTCTCTTTAACTGGATGCTATGTTGGGAGATTGATAGTCTTGGTTATGAATGTGACCTTCTCCACTCCCAGGGGATTATTATTAATTGCTCTTACAAAACTTCAAGGACATTTACTGTTTCCAGAAGAAAATGACAGTGCTGCTCAGCTCAGGTCACTGCCATGACCTCAAATGAAGCGATCTGCATCCTGCTTCCCATACCACATTGAGGTCTGTAGTGCGAGCTGCAAACAGGAACATGTGGCGTTCTCCAACTATCAACCCAAGTTTTCCATATTATTCATATAATATATATTTTTTTTAAATGAAGCAACCTTGCTGTTAGGCAGCGAGTGTGGATCCACTGTGTCAACTGAACAGATTTAACTTGGGACTACTCCTAAGGGTATTCTCCTGGTTTACACCTTTTAACCCCTATACAGAGATCAGGACTTCACTGCAGGGAAACCACCAGGCCACTACCTCTTGTTGTAGTCTCTGACTGGTTTAGAGTTGACCCACGGGGTCAATAGTCACTGATGGGAACCTCAAGGGAACAGGCAAAACTATAGTCAGGGAAAGGATGAGGGCAGGCAGCAGGGGCGTAACTATAGGGGAAGCAGGGGTAGCGGCTGCTTTGGGGCCCTGACTTTCATCCAGGAAGAGGAGGACTAAAAGATTTAGTCAGGGCCCCATCAACAGTATTACACAATGAAATGATATACAGTGATAGTATAGACAGTGTAGAAAACGGATGGAACAGCTGCCGAGCCTGGTCTGAGAGAGCGATCTTAACTAGCCACAGGAATGGGGGCGGCATGAAAGGAAGGGGTTGCAAAAAAAATACTGGGGGATGGGGGTCCAGGCATTTCTAGCTACGCCACTAGCAGGCAGAGTATATGCAATCTAATAAGCAGTTCGAGGTCATGGCAGGCAGTTCAGGGTCAGTAAGGAAATCAGGCAGAGGTCAGGTCAGGCAGCGAAGGGTCAGATCTGGAAAACTGGAAGAAGTCGGTACAAGGGCAGACAAACGAATAACAGCACACATTGGCAAGACAATGGTAAACCAGCTAGGTGTGGATAAGGGTGCGCACACACTTCCCTTTAAATGCTGGAGGAAGCGTGTGTACAGTTGGGTTGGGTGACAACTGGAGCTGAACTGGTCCCTTCACTGGTTGTCAGATCCCAACCTGCCTGGTGGAGGAGGTAAGTCGGTAAGGGATAGCTTTTCAAAAGCTATTAGGTGGTGCCTCCAGCAAATATTATTTTAACACGGATGAGTTTAAATTCTTAGAAGCAGAGATGACATCATTAACTGTGTAACCATGGATGGCAATCGCTCTGTGGTCACTTATTATAAAGAGTTTAGGAAACTTGAATTTTGCCGAATCTGATAACAATGATAATTAGGTGTATATATACACCGTATAATGCGCTAAATTATACCAGCAGAACCCCAATAGTAATTAAAGCTTTTCTTCTATGTAACACTTAGACTTAAATGCTTCTCAAGCTAAAAATACACCTGACAAACAGGCTTTCATTAATCTTCAATGTCAGGATGAGCTGTGTACTCAGCCCCGCCACCTCTCCCTACATGTGTCTACATTCCCTTTAAAGTGACACAGCACTAGTATCAACTCATAAATGAGAATCTGAATGCACCTTTCCCTCTAAAATAAAGAATACACATATGACTATATGAAAGTAAAAATATATATCTAGAAAAACTGAGTGACAAACCCTTACAGCTGTTCTCAGTGTATCTTGTTGTGAATTAGGCCTAAGTCTGAGGAGACCTCAGAAGAACCTCCTGGACCCCCAATGCAAAGGGCCCCTACACCTACCATGCTCTATAAAATAGTTTTAGGTCCCCTCTGGCACCAGGTGAGATAACTGCCTGTACACCACCCATAGCTATACATCTAGCTTCTGGACAATACAAGAATATGACCACACCCGTATATGGTTTACAAAAAGGATAAAGGTCCTATTTTTGTAATCCTGGACAATTCTTTCAAAAGAGCATAATCATACCCTTCTGGACAAAGACCATATATTGCACCTTAAGCAGAATGTTAAACCTTCCATGTTCTCTGCTATATAGCTGGTCAGCTGGTTCAAAAAAATGACCAAGTAGTCAATGCCAGGTTGAGATCCTTGGGGCACCAGAGAAGATTATTCTGATGGCCCACCCTCCATGTATACAGAACAGGTGCACATCCACTTTTAACTGCATCATAATCTAATGGGTTATTTGTGAATCAGCCTATATGAAATAGACTCTAGTGCCATGTGATTGGCTCCAAATCAGTCTCAAAGGGAGTTGTCTTCTGCAGGACCTCTGTGACCATTACTGCATCAGAACCTGGGCTCCTAGAAGATCCTGCCATACTCTTGTCAGCCAGTCCAACGCTGAAACTGGTAAATATATGCATGAATGGGTATCTTTGATGATGTAATATTAAACTTTATGGTCAATATGTGTTAAAGATTATGGAAATGTACATTGGCAGCACTGGGTTCAGCCCAGACAAGAATTCACATATCATAAATGTACCCCTGGAGCTGATATGACACCCATAATCAGGGTACCCAAGTTTATGTTGGCAACACCCCCTTCCCTATGGCTGGCCCGATCCTGCACAGGTAACTTGCTCCACAGGAACCACAGAGGCTGCCTATACATACAAGATTGTCCAGCTATCCTCCATGATTCCGTCATACACGTGCAGCTTGACTAACAGCCATGTTATTTCAATAGGCGAAGAGAAAGAGGCAGCTGCCAGGCTCCGCTTATCTCTCAGGCAGGTTAAAATCCAATATAAGGGCTGTTCCTGTTCACATAAGATTATTGGTACAGTTTATATACATGAATTCTTTGTTTCTCTGAAATTTCACAATATCATCAGAGCAGAATGAGGAACAGAAGACTTACTGCATAATCCCCGATTCCGCTCTCCGCTTGAGACAGGTTTAGTAATTTACCATATAACAGACACTGCCTAACTTATATTAATATGGAGCCACACCGTCTGAAATATTCCATCCCTGTCCATAACGAGCTTCATAGGCCTGTCTCCCCTATATGAAGACCTTTCCTTTTACAATAAAGGGAAATGTGTAAGAATGTACCATTTAATGGCGGACAACTGGACAACTCAAGCGCCTGCCATATTGTGAGGGCATCTATGGGCAGCTTTATATCTAGCCAGTAAATATCTACAGGCAAAGACCAATGTGCACAGCTCACAGATCAGTCTGTAAAATTACTCACCGTAAAAAGCCAATAACATTTTCTCTAGACCTGACACCATATTTTATTGACTGTTGTAAAGACTGATATGAAAGATAATGAACTTCCATTTCTATACTCACTATACTCTATGCCAAGCAGTAGTAGGCAGTACCCTCTATTAATTGTTAACACTGCTCATCTCCATTTATAGGGTACCAAGATATGGATGAACATGAGAGAAAAGGAGCAGATCCTGACACAAGTACCAGAAAAATTTTGACAAATTTTGTAAAATGTTCTTCTTGTTCTTCTAACACCAACACAACCAAAAGTGTATTCAGCTGTTGTGACTCAAAAGCCTCACGTGCTCCACCCTTCAAGTGGAGCATGATCCCTAAGGTCTCTTCTCTATGTGTAAAGCCTAGGCTGGTTTGTGCCCTTCTTCTTTATGGTTAGTCTTGTTGGACTTAAATAATACAGCCATACATAACATTGCCGTATGGCAACCAAACAAGACTGCCCAGGAATACAGCTACATCCTGAGCGGCAGTCCTTGTATTGGTTCAGCAACCAAGAGTTGGATTTGGGGGAACAAGCTCTGGGAGCCTAGGCCACCAGAATAACAGTTCTTGTGGTCACTTTAGTAGTAACTGCATGGGTAGCATTAACCTCAGGCCTGCCCTAGCTCTCTGTAAGGACAGTCTGATATCTAGCAGTGAGAGCATTTGTGTTTTATTTTTTAAGAAGTAATACAGGGTTAGTCTAGAAGAGCCTGCAAGATGATGATCGGGTTAGTCCAGAAGAACCTACAAGATGATTAGGGTAGCAGGCAAGGCAGCTGCTATGAGGCTCTGCATATAAAGAGGAGATTTCCTACTGTGGGTGAGCAACAGTTACTGATAATAGTGGTCGACAGAAGTGGGAAAATAAAGGCAGATCACTGGAAGATCCAGGAAAGAAGGGAAATATACAGGGGGCTGAAGCCTTCCATGTCCTGATGGAAGGAAGCCCATTCCAAGTTTTCTCTGGGGCCAGTGGGTTCTTCTTTCTGCCCTGTTCTTTTTCTCTTAATCCGAACAAGGGCAAAAATTAAAAAAATAAATTCCACCTGAAAAATTTTCAGATTTTACCATATATTTAAATATACCATATACATGGTCTTATACATGGCCCTCTGGATCATTGTACAATAGATTTAATTGGCACCTACAGGCAATCATAAATTACTCTATTAATGGACACCCTTATAAATTTTATAACTGGCCAGTTGCCTTATAGAACAACCTCCACACCCTGGCATAACCTATAATTTTTCATTTGTTCTGTTCCTCATTCTGTCCAAATTGATCTTGTGATAATGATGAAATTTCGTTGAGAACATCCTTGTAAACAGCATCCATGACATCACTGCCACCGATGATGAGGAACATAAACCCTGCCATACGTCTCACGCTCAATGTTTTCTTATCTGCTCAGATGAGAACTTCTCCAATTCTTGCATAAAAAGTGCAACAGAAGAGATTTTGTTATTTCTTCCAGAAAAAGCGTTGAACTCGTGTGAAACAGTGACACAATTCACCCCTTAAAGGGCGTGTCCACTTTTTTTTCTTCCAGAAACAGTGCCACTGAAGTAAAGGGAGCTGGGTAGCAATACTGCACAGAAAAACTGATTTTGGAAAAAACAATCATGTTTCTATAATACTGGACAACTCCTTTAAAAAGTATCAGCCATCAGCATCAATCCTATAAAATCAGGCATAATGCCTGGTAGTGTTGATCCCGATGAGTAAAACAATACCCTATTTATGTGACTCCCCAGCAGTGCAGATTAAAAAATTGATAAAAGCGCAGCGCAGATAAAAATACTTGTCAGGATCAACCTTCCAGGAATTATGCCTGGTTTCATAGGGTTAATCCTGATAAAAAATGCTCTTCAAGGAACAGCTAAGAATATTCTTAAATAATTCTACTCTCTGTTATCACCCAGCTTCCTCTGAAACCAATATAATACGTCACAGGAGAAGACAACTGAAGAAACAATGCTCACTATTTCTGATGGGGGAGATTTAATAGTTTTGTTTCCCATGAAGTAAAACAATTTTTTAATTTCTTTCAAATTTGTTAGGAAAAAAAAAAAAAAACGCAATGGGAAATACTCTTTAATGTAACAAAGATCTATCTTAATGAGCGATTTGTATAATACATTCACAAGGGATGAGTAATGACCAGTTAGCCACTGGCAACAATCCCATCTGCTTTGAGAACAATATTAGGCCTTGTTCACATCACCGTTCAGCATTTCTGTAACTGGAGCAGGAAAACAGAAAGGACGGATTCGGCACATTACTGAGCCGAACGGAACCTAAGGACCCCATAAACCAGGGATGCCCAACCTGCGGCCCTCCAGCTGTTGCAAAACTACAACTCCCAGCATGCCTGGACAGCCTACAGCTATTAGGGCATGCTGAGAGTTGTAGTTTTGCAACAGCTGGAGGGCCGCAGGTTGAGCATCCCTGCCTTAGACTATAATGGGGTCCGTTAGGTTTCCGCTCAGAAGAAGATTTTTGAAGCAGAGACAAAAGTCCTGCAAGCACTACTTTTGTCTTCGCTCCAAAATCTTCTTCTGAGCGGAAACCCATCGGACCCCATTATAGTCTATGGGGTCCTTAGGTTCCATTCGGCTCAGTTATGTGCCGAATCCGTCCTTTCTCAGAAATGCTGAACAGTGATGTGAACGAAGCCTTAGGCCTCATGAACACGACCGTTGTGTGCATCCGTGGCCGTTGTGCCGTTTTCCATTTTTTTCCGCGGACCCATTGACTTTCAATGGGTCCGTTGAAAAATCGGAAACTGCACCGTTTGGCAGCCGCATCCGTGATCCGTGTTTCCTGACCGTGAAAAAAATATGACCTGTCCTATTTTTTTCACGGCCAACGGTTCACGGACCCATTCAAGTCAATGGGTCCGTGAAAATCACGGATGCACACAAGATTGTCATCCGCGTCCGTGATCCGTGTCCGTTTTTTCCTATCATTTCAATGGCAAACTTGACTTAGAGTTTTTTTTCATTTTTCATGTCCGTGGATCCTCCAAAAATCAAGGAAGACCCACGGATGAAAAAACGGTCACGGATCACGGACCTACGGACCCCGTTTTTGCGGACCTTGAAAAAAAACGGTCGTGTGCATGAGGCCTTACTCATGGTTTTTTGGCTCAGTGGTTAGCACTGGTGCCTTGCAATGCTGGGATCCTCCGGGTTCTCCATTTTCCTCCCAGACTCCAAAGACATACTGATAGTGAACTTAGATTGTGAGCCCCATTGGGGACAGTTGGATGCTAATGTCTGTAAAGCTCTGCGGAATATAGAAGCGCCATATAAGTGCATAAAATAAATAAAAATAAACAATCCTGGTACTTATCATCTTTTGTTCCTTTCTATATCATAAACAGTACAGTAGAATAGAACTGGTGGAAATAACAGTCAATTGGGTCGGTCCAAAAAAAGAAGGATAGATTTCCATGTTCAGGTTTATTTTTAATGCAGTTTTTGAAGCCAAAAACAGAAACAGATCAAAAAAGGAGGACACATATAAAGGAAAAGCTGAGCCTTGTCTTCTTCTACTAATCTGCTGCTGGCTTGGGCTTCAAAAACTACATTAAAAACCTGTACTTGCGAATTCAGCCTTATAATTGAGCAAACTGGGGTCACGGACACACCAAGTGCAATCACACAACGGCCCACTAGGTAAAGGGCTTCCACTGCCACCATAAAAGCAGCCATCAGCTTACGACTGTCCATTTCATGGCTGGGAGGGGTCTGAGCAAATTACTTTCATGGCTTAAAATTATTGGTGGATTGTTAGAGACATAAGGGTGTAATCTGAGCCAATGGAGAGCAGGTGGCCCACTTCTGTCTTATCAGTCTCTGAAATAAAGGAGATAAATCATAACCAAGTGAAAGTGCTTACTAAATGCTTATGGGACATCCTCCCAACGGCTTCAAGCTTCTAAGTGCGGGGTGATTAACTACCACTTGTCTAGAGTGTCTCTGTAACTATATGTCTCGTGTTGACTTGCTCAGGCATCACATGGGTCTGGTCGGATCATATCTATCAGAAGCTATAGTTGTACAGATCCTACCAAATTTTGAGCAAGATATTACAAAGGCACAGATGTAGATTGAACGCACAAGAGAGGCTGCAGGCTGCGCACTGTGCAGCAGCATGCATGGCACATGCAGTGTGGAAGAAAGGATTGGTTAGGTTGGAAATAGTCTTACATCATCTACTGATAGCAAGCAGGGTGGATGAGATTGACTTGTGAATGCTACAACTGATTTTCACAAGACAGGTATCATATTAATCAGCAGTGTCAACCCTAGCAGACAGAATACATACTTAATAGGGTTGATCCTGTTGACATGTGCTCTTTAAAAAGGGAACTAAATGTTCCTTCTTCACTATCTATAATCAGCCTTAACCAAGTGTATGACTGCACTGAAGACATGCATTAATTGTTTCACTCTGACAACTGACTGAGAAAAAATGTTCTTTGTCAAGACCAATATCACTGTACATCCATAATATCCTGTGATAACCCCTGAATTTGCAGTAATCTGCCCCATCACTTGGCATCACATGTGCGCAGACTGTTCGGACTTGGGAAATGTTTTTGGCTCGCTGCTCTAATGCCCAAATGTTTAGCTGTCTTTGATTTGAACCATACTTTGGTCTTATCTGACAGCAAGTCTCTGGGAAGCATCAGAGATAAATAGCCACCAGCTATCTCCGATCTGAATAACGAGCTTATAATTTGGATCCATTATATTTACTAAACAAACCCAATTAATCTTTTGCAAAGCCGCGACTTGGAAAAGTCTGGGACAGATGATGAACCACAAAGAACATATCAGGATAATACTTTGAGAAAACATTCATTTTACATGGTTCATAGGCAAAGTGACTAACAGATTCACGTCAGCAGATCCTGTTCTTGCTTATTTACCATGTTCAAGAAAAGTTGGTGAAAATAATTAGTATAATATAATAACTGGTAGAAAATAACACAAAAATACAATATTGTGTGTTTATCTATATAGTGACTCATGATATATCGTATATATTTGGGTCATGGCTGGATACTTTTGGATCATTTTAATTGGCTTAGTTTGTGGCAACATGTTGCTGAAATTTTGGCACACATTAATGCACAGTAAGTCACACCCTTTCCATTAAACCACTCACCCTTGCCAAGCCAGAAACCTGAAACAGGTGAGATTGGCATGGTGGATTTTCCTTTTTGCCACTTTTGCTTCATAAATAGGTCTAAAACTTGATATGATATTATGAGCCAGAAACGGTGCATCTAGGTACGATGACAATAGTGAATCTGTCTCAATAAGTATAGGAATAGGAATATTAGAGCCAGTCCAAAAGATATCGGGAATTTTAGTGATGAAGGGGAGGGTGGAGGGGTGCCATAATCTGGAAATCCTGCTTTGGGCACCAAAACAGTTTTATCCCACCCATAGACATGAGGCAAAGGTCTAATTCACGCCTTCTAAAGTTCCACCATAGGCCAATTATTGAGTTTCCGGGTTGAGTCTAAAGGCTGCAGGTCTAATATAGCCCATTTACATGGCCAGAGGATCGGGCTGATTATCTGGAATGATCATTCCTAGGAACAGTCATTCCCGATAATATGGCCATGTGAATGTGTCGCTGATCTGCTGCTCAGAAACCATGATTCTGTATGCAAATGCAGCAATCTCCTTCACTGAACAAGCAGCCGACGGTTCGTTCCCGACAATCAGCCGCTCAGTCGGTCCGTGTAAATCCAGCTTAACTCGCCTGGTACAAAGCAAACACATACATGTAAGAACAGGTGCAGACCCAAAGAGTAGGGTAATAAGGATAATTTCATTATTCAGTCCTTGAAAAAAACAATTAAAACCAGAAACATGCGTGTAGACCAATAATAACAATACTTAACAGGTGCCCACCACAATACAGGCCCCTGATAAGGCCAAACAAGGTCACCTAGATAAGTAAAGTCACAAGACAATAAAAAAAAAGTCAAGGAGTGTACTGCAAACTGCTGAATAAGCACAAGCCTAGTCAATGCAAACCATAACATGACCTGCAAAATGTGCAACTACAATAACTAGTAGCGATAAAGCAACTAAATACAAAGTACAAAAGCATAGTGCATAGATATAGAAAAGTGCTAATGTGCTAAAGTGGTACATAAAACATACAGATGTGTCCCCACATGTATTGATGCTACCAGGGGGCACTGATGTAGGTGTGCACCTGTTCTTACCATACATGTATCTGCTTAGTTCCTTGGTACCCCTTGAGCCCAAGATTAAGGTGTCCCCATCTCCATACTGGAGCTCCAAGAAGCGTCCTGTAGGCTTTGCGGGTTGTAGACCAGTGTTTGTCAAAGGTCCTAAGCCAAATACTGTCTACTTAAAAAACATCAAAGTACCCCAAGGCCATGACCATACACTAGCTCTACCTATTTAAAGCACAGAATATTAGGACAATGTGAATACTCCAAAGAGACATGGTATAGTGGGATCCTCAGTGACGCTTTCATGGTGGACGTATCTTCTGTTCATCTACACAGGAACCTACAAGACAAGAATGCCCCTTCTGTAGCAGCACAAGGGGAATATGAAAAGTTGGCCATTTCCTATAATCTTGATACAGTCAGATGAGGACACAAGGAGATCATGGAAATACAATTTCCTGTAGTAAGTGGTAGCTGCAGGATAAGAAGGGCAGTGACTTCACAGGGGGGAAAAGTGCAGAAGAAGGAGAAGATAAGTGGTGACTGCGTCAGCAGTACCATGGCAGTGGAGGAAAGATAGTATTTGCACCATAGCTGCCATTACAACTTGTATGGATATAAAAAGGGGGGCACAATTTGTTTTAGTTATTTTTCCCAGAGCCCATTTTTCCCCAAATCCACACTATAAAGACCATTGTCCATTCTAAACTTGAAATATAAATTTTCTAAACGGCAAAGGGGGTGGGGTGCAACAATCTGGAAATCTTGCTTGGACACCAATATTGTTTGTCTCACCCATGGAAATGAGGCAAAGATCTGATTCATGCATTCTTAAAGGGAATGTGTCATCAGAAAATGACCTATTGTTTAAATCATGTTTTTTTTGGTTCACAGACTTTTAAATAATTTTTGGTGATGTTATTTTTAATTTTCCAAGTCAATATCTATATTTAAACAAAAACCATAAACTCCTGTCGTTTTCCCACTTGCCACTAAGCCAAATAATTAGCACCACCTCTTCGTCTGTACAGATCACTTTACTATACAGTAGTTACCTGCTCATTTGTCATTCTAATCCTGCCTGTAATGGTATCACCTCTGTATATAGATAAGACAGGATCCACCATTCACAATAGGTGATTGTCAGGGCTTATCTATTCATTTCTTGTACAATGACCTCTGTACAGGTCACAGAGCATGCCTAGAAAACTCTCCAATAGAAGTCAATGAGGTCCCCTCATGTCCATTGTGTCTATGGCCCTTGGGGGCTGCCATAAAGCATTCTTTTTTTATGTTGTGTAAATGCTGTTAAGAACAGCTCAGGCAAGATGGCCGCCCCCATAATCATGTTCAGGAAACAGAATAGAAAAATCTGCAATCATAAAATAAAAACTGAAGAAAAAGGAAATATGCAACTATCTGGTTTTAACTGGCAGAAAACATTTTTGGTGACACATTTTCTTTAACTTCAGAGTAGGGGTGTCAAGGCTCCACCATGGGCTGATTTTTTATTTTCTGTGTTCAGTCTAAGGTCCCCATAAGCATTAGTGTACTGTCGGCCAAACCTGCTGAGAACGGCAGGCTCAGAAGAAAGTCTACTGTGTGTGGGGAGTTCTCAACTCTGCACGATAGATGAAGTCGGGGGAAAGAACGATCGGGCGAAGTGACTAGTTTTGTCCAATCCTTTTGTTCTTCTGGGAGATAAGCCACTGCAAGAAGTGTCTAGCAGTGGTTTTCTCCCATCTCCCAATTGAATACATAGACGTTGGGTCAAGCTGAAAGTATTTGTGTATGGGGGTGCTGTTAGGGAGATGGGAGAGACAGTTGGATGATCGGCTGCTGAATGTGTATGGCTGCCCTAAGTCACCTGATACAGCTGGTAAGTTGCCTATAAGACAATGTTTAGGGAGGACTTTCAACTGTCTCCCGATATCTTCCATTGAGGGTTGGACATGTTCGAGTTCAACATGGCCAGTCCTTTGTCTTACGAAAACTGGGGGCGATAGAGGTCAATCAAGGTTTTGGTCAATGAGGTTTTGGCCAACAGCTCTATCGCATGTATGGCTAGCTTTTGTAGAACACAAAACACACACCAAAGCATGACTCACACAACCTAATTTCAAACTATTTCACAAACGAGAACTGATCAATAACCAGCACAAATTTAAAGTAAAACAAAGTACCTAAAGGGAAATGCAAATGAAAGCAAATTCTTAGCAGATGCTGACCATGTGAATGGAGAGCGAGATCATTATCTTGTAGTTGATCTACATATAGTCTCTACATACATAGGGGGAATTTATCCTTTTATTTGAGGCAACTTCTTAGACTGGAGTTGCTTAGAGCACCTGCGCAAAATTTAAGAGGATGGTGCTTGGTTTTATTCAATTTTGGAGCAAGTAGTTTCTTCACTGTCAACGAAAGTGCCTGGTGTGGAGATGCCACTTTTTTGTGACTTTTTAAAAACATACACATCATAATTGAGACATCAAGTGTTCTAATCTGTAATCCTGACCAACTCTGTACTCCATTTTTGAAAGTGGCGAAGCTCATCAAAAAGTCACTAAATTTCACCAAATGTCCCAAAAAAATACACAAAATGTTGACTGTGACATGACTTGCAACATTTTTATGCAACAAATCTGGCATAGCATTTATAAATTTAGCTAAATTTCGAAGAAGTGCAAAAATGTATGCAAGCAGTTTCCAGCAAACCCCTCAGGCTACCCCGATCTAAAGGAAAGGTCAAGCACTCTATACAAGAAAAACAAATAAGCATAGATGGAGATAGCAAGACCGAAACAGGAACGTAATAATCCTCATCTGCTCCAGACAGAATCCAAAAGTCTTTCACTCTGGGCTACGGTCACATATACAAATTTTGTTATGCAGTCTTTGAAGCCAAAATCAGGAGTGGATCATAAGGAGAGAACGTGTTAAGGACTGATACTTCTCCATTTTTTTTAATCCACTCAGTTTTGGCTTCAAAAACTGTATGAAAAAACCCAGCACATGTGGCTGTACCCTTTGAGTAGGCAACAGCTGACACAGAAGAAGGTTGTTACCCTGCAGTACGTGTCCTACAAAAGGTACATCGGCTACAATTGTTTGGTAATTGAGTTAGTGTTTAGTTAACTGTTGGCTTAAAGTACAGGACTGTTTCTTTGCTAGGTGGGTGGAGAGCACAGATGGTCACTTATTGCTTGAATACTGTGGTAATTGTTAATTAGGAAGTGTACTTTCAACAAATTTCCAAAAATCAATAGTACATCTTTTTAATATAACTTAGAATAAAATGCCTCTATCTTCACTTATGAGCCACATCTTCCCCTGCCTCCTGAATTGATCAGTTACTCTTAATTCACAGCTAAAATCCATCTTGGGAGATGAGATGAACTGAGGGATCAGGTTACATTCCAACCATAGAAGTCAATGGATAGAGGAGTGGGAGAAGGAGGGAAGAGTTGCTGGAGGGAAATAGAGGCACAGATGTACAGAGATGCCTCTACAGCATCTAGTTTTCCATCTCACCTCACAGCTGGATTCACATCTACACCGCTCACTGCAGTATATTGTCTACCATGCTGCTGCTTATGACGGCGTACTACAGAGAGATAGAAGAACAGGATCTCCTCTTCTCCATGTGTTGTGTATGAGGAACATCACAATCACTAGTCATATAATAGTGTTATTTCTCAAAGTCACCAGAAACAACAGGTAGTCTTTAAATGTTTTATTTCTGATTGTTCTCTGCAATAGGTGTCCATCTAGTGTAAAATATGGATGTTAGGTTATTATTGTTGCATCATTTAATTGGTGGCATACTGTCTTGCTCTGTATTTCATAGACAATTCTCCCTTTACCAATAAGTCATTCAGGGACCTATCCCAATCACCTGTGTTTGAAGTCTGAATCAATGTTTGGGAATGATGCTGCCCGCATCTGAATCCTTACTGGCTAAATCTTGTAGGGTTCTGCTTTTGTTGTTACCTGGTCCTCAATTCAAGTCATACAGAGTCAAGAAATAATCTTAATTTATTAGTCATAATCAAGGTCATAACTATGGTGGGTGCATTAGTTATGGCTGTACCCAGGTCCTGAAGCTTGATGAACCTAAAGGTCCTTCTGCCTCATATGGGGAGGCCAACATTATAAAGTATGAATCACAGTTGGAACCCTGTCACAGATTTTCTACCTCTCTGGTCATGATGTCATTATCTTAACTAATGAATACTCAATTCATCCAAATCTCAAGAAGTTAGAAGTTGGCCTCAACAACAGCACCATCTAGATTTCTAAAACAATGAAAATAAAACAGTCCTTAGGTCCTACAGAACATTGCACTGATGCAAACAAAAATAAGGATACCTGAGGATAATAGCTTTTGTGTGCGGAGGAAGCTGATCGTCAGACGCATGATGGATGCCTTGTCCAAATGTGAGCTGATGTTCTGAGGCAATGGAAGCTGATGAGCCAACTCGTAGAACACTTCAGTCTCCTTACTTCTTCGACATCTTGCTGCATCTCGAGACTTCTCCTTCCTTCTCTCTGAACTGCTCCTGAAAAAATGAAATTTACACTTTAGGAATGGGATTAACAAATGTAAACAATGATTTACTATAGCTTTAATAGGATAATGTATGGACATAGAATGGATGAGTATGTCAATCTTTGAACATCACTGTGATATAGCCTCTGTTATAGTCCAGAGCTGCATTCACAATTCTGCTGTGCGATACTAAAAACTGTTAATAAGCTGCGATAAGAGGTATTCTTATATTAATGGCCCAGGAGTAAAAATTGGCAAAATAGGGGATTCCAATGAAAACCAGGTCCCTATATCATCAGTACCTGAGGCAGCAGCACTATTAGTTCAGAGGTATACTATACACCATAATGACTTTATACATAGGAACACAGTATTTCATAGATGCTTCACGTTACTGATTTGTTTAGGCTGGGGAGATGGTGAATGGTCAGGTAGACTGGAAGTGCACGTAGCCAGGAACCAGCAGCTAAGGAAGTCCTAAACAAGCAGTTGGGCCCAGTAGAAAGAGCTTCACATAGCCAATGTCCAGCAGACTTTGCATGATGTTACACAACAAAAATCCCATAACTATACATATCAAGTATACATGATATTTTGGAAACCTCCTCCTGTGAGCCAGAACTGAGATCTGGTCTGCCTACTTATTACATCATCAGCCATTTATCTCCACTTGGCTTGACATACCGTACTGTATCCCAAGAACAGTGGTGTTAGATAACCAGCTTTGCAAAAAATACATTTTGTGATACTCTGTCTGGAGTTGTCTATTCTATGAGAGTCTACGTCAGGCCACCCAGTGGTTGTGATATGAACTGCAGCCTGCTGAGGGTTATGTCTGCATGCTGCTATAATATATTGAATTCGTATTGTGAGAAAACTGAGTATTTAATGAAATTTGAGAAAAGGGGACAAATCTGTAAAAGCAAGTTTCTGAAAGTTGCACAAACTTCCAGATTCTTAAAGTTTTTTTCCGTGCCTCTATCCAAAACATTTCTTGAACCAAGAAAACAACTGCATTCTTAAGTGACATAAGTCAATTCTAACAATTCCCTGGGAAGACGCATTGTACCCTCAGCCTGATGAAAAATATGAATTCTTGTCCATGGGAGTCTATTATATAACTGACAGCTCAATTATATGTTGCCCTCCAGCAACACTTACCTGCTTTAGTAAATTACTTTGCATGTTATCTCAAAAGTTTTTCTCCACTTAGGCCCTGCCTCAAATACTCCGTGCCTCCAAATTCCTGACCAGTTAGACAATAGTGAGGCTGAATTGATTAATTTCTTCCTATATTGGGTATAGGCCACAACTGGGTATTGGGTAATTGGGTAAGGCCACAACTTGAACATTGGATTCAATTCTGAACCCCACATTCTAAAAAATATATAATAAAAGAGGAAAATGTCCAAAGGTGTGCGACTAGATTAAGAAAAATTGGGCTTGTTCAGATTCAGACTTCAGAGATGATCTTATTTCCATGTATAAATACTGTATATGTGTAGTCAATAAAAAGAACTGGCACAGTACAGGAAAGGGTTATTTACAGTAAGAACAGTACAATGAAGCTGTGAAATGCCCTAGCCTAGGAAGTAGTAAGGACAGACACTGTATAAAAGGGCTAGACGCTTATTTAATTACAAATGACATTGAGGGTTATGGGTTATGATTCATCTAATACTTAATATTGTATTGAGAAAGGTTGTACTTGATGGACCTGTGTAACTTAGCTTTTATAGCAGTTGAAGCAATGTTTTACTGACACAGAGCTCCAGATCCACTATATAGTTTTAATATGTTTTCTGCAGATGCCACTAGAGGGAGCTAAGGAGCTTACTGCATACTGTTTATACATTCAACTCAGTAAGAACACAGTATGCAGTAAGCTCCTGAGCTCCCCCTAGTGGAAATATCCTGCTTGTTGCATTTCACATAAATGTCTCGTCAGAGGATTTAGAGCTCTGTATTAGAAACATAGGTCCAATTTATATAAAAATATATTAAGAAACTAATAGTGGCCATACGGAGTGAATTCCCCCACAAATAGACCTGTACCGTGATCTCTTAATGCACCCACACACTGCATTTCTTGAAAGCTAGATAAGCAATGTAACTGAATATGCCTAGAGTGCCCCCAAAAGGCACAGATGCTCCTTAGCAATGGCCACGAAGCCCCCATAATGGAGTCAGCGCCAATAATTTATAACTATACCTAGAGTCATAGTAATCCCATCAAATCTATTGTACTCATCCACATAATCACAGACATATAGACAAAGTAACTTTAGAAAGTCATCAATATGAATGGTGCTTCTGCTGCAGTGCCCCCACAATGACATCCTCAGCTCCCCATGATATGGTATCAGAGATTACAAATAAAATAAAGACCCTTATAATGTATGACAGACCACTCGTGCTGGACAGCTACAGACCTCTGGCTGTGCAGGAACTTTCTAATTAACTGTTCTTTTATCACCCCCCACTAGGGAACTATCAAAGTAAGGGCACAGAGGTGTCCATTTATGAGATTTTCATTCTATTAAACTCATTTTAATGATGACTAGCACCCCAGGTTTATTCAAACTCACAGCATGAAGAGACAACCAAGAAAACTATGCAACAAAGTCAATAAAACTTACAGACCTATATGGCCACATGGAGCTCCAGGTCCCTGCATGGTCCTTGCTCATGGACTATTCAATGTGCCTATTCAAAGTCGCCTTACTCACACTCTATGACTGTGTTTCTCAAATTCCTAAGCCAAGTAAGTCCAGGGCGATGAACATACACCACGCTGCACCTATCAACAGCACAATGTCATTTAAAGGGGTTTTCCAGGTCTGCAATAATGATGGCTTACACAGGATAGGCCATCAATATCAGTTTCAAAGGCAATCAATTTCAATTTTCCTTGTCATGTCCCACGCCTTCTTGAAAAGTCAAATTCTGATTCTTAGGGAGCCCGTTCCACAAGGTGGGGCTAGCAAGATGGTTCTATTTTCTCAGGAGATACCTCTTTGCAAACACAAGCTGGGGCAAGTGACAAGCTCCGCATCTGTCTAACTCAGCTCGGCTGCAACTGTATCTGACTACTCATAGGTGGCCAAATCGGACAATGCCCAATCTATGGGATGAAGAAAGTTGACCCCATTATTGTTAGAAATTAGAGTTGTTTTCAGACCAACTGAATTAATACATGTTGTGTAGAATAGCTCAATGTTCCCCTACACGCACTGGTTCCGCACTTCTGGTTTGGTTTTGACTAAGGCAGGGATATGGGGATGTAGATGACAAACAAATGTCAAATAAGAAATTAAAATGCCTCCCTCACCCTCAGTATTGATTTATAACACCTCACTGGGGCAACTAGGCCCACCAGAAGATCCTTTAGGCTTTCACACTATAATGTGTCCCACCAATACATATGGGGCATGCACTTAGTCTACATACCTGGACGGCGGGTTCTCAGAATCATTTCTTCTGTTGGGCCTAATGTACTTCAGTCCAACTTCTACTTTTTCTCCCTCCCCTTTCCATCCCTTTGTGGGAGAGGAGAATGGTCCTTCCCATGTTTGCTAGTTCTGCAGTTCCCATAGAGAGAGGAAGCCCCAAGTAAGTTCACAATGGATGGGAACACTCTGAGCAGGAGTTCCCTCTACATGGAGCTGCTGTTATGGTATGTACACCTTACGTGCACTGTGATGAAGTCTATATACTATCACAGTTTAGTAGGGGCCTCCTAGGTGTATTTTACTCTTGTAAAACTCATGAAAAAAAAACTATTATGTCTTAACTGTGGTATTTTTTTCAATATGAAATTGAACTTTATCATGGAGCCCAATATAAAACATGTTTACTTTATTCAAGAAGAGGAAGCGAATGTTTCTTAAGGGAGGCACAACAGGAAAAGCCTGCGACTCATTGATCTGCACAGTGTGTTCTTATGAAGGCATCAGAAGTCCATGGGCTGAAGTACAATATTATATTACCAAGGGAGCTATATACTGTAGCCAAAAATAATACACAGTGTCATGAGAACATGCCCTGGAGATGCTGCTGGCCAGTTACGGCCCATGAGCCAATGTCTTCCTATCTGCAAATTGTCTTCCTGTATCCTGAAGTCGTATTATGTTCTCTTCTACTAATGTGTGACCCAACATTAAGAAAATCTAATAAAACCTTGTATAGGGTCACCTTATAAGGTTTTCTAGACTGTAACAAGCCTAAGATCACAAGTTTATAAATTTGGAAGGCTGTAAATTCTTCTAAAGATAGTCAAGACCAAGTAGAAAATGGAAGCCATATCACATAAGCAGAAAATGTGACTGAAGAGAAGATGCAAATATTTACCGGGGAGACAGGAACCAGGTTCTAGCAATATAGAAAAATGAAGATCCAATGTCAATGATGACTGACCAAAAATATGGAGGGACGGAAAAGACAATAGACGGGTAGAGAGATAGAGGGAATGAAAGGGACGAGGGATGGAGTGGGGTGAAATTTGGGTGGCAGTAATGGATATATACATATATATATATATATATATATATATATATAGGGATCACAAGATGAAGGGAAGGAAAGAAAGATTTGGAACAACAAGTTCAGAAGAAGACAGAGATGTAGGAAAATAAAAAAAAGGAAGAAAGAAAGATGGAAGAGTGAGACGGTAAGAAAGTGTCATGGAACCATGAACCAGACGTACAACAAGAGATGAGTGGAAATAAGAAGGCTTTATTGAAAATAAAGCTGTAAGGCAAAAGTCCAAACGGATGGCTAAACCGAAGCAGGGTCTTGCGAAACCAGAGATCAGGAACCAGAAGGGTAGTCAGATGAAGCCAGGATCAGGAACCAACAGGGTAGTCAGACGAAGCCAGGATCAGGAATCAGCAGGGTAGTCAGACTAAGCCAGGATCAGGAACCAGAAGCAGCAGCAGTCTTAGAAGCATGTGAGCACAGGAGGACCAAGCAGGGAACTGAAGCCACAGACCTCCTATATATATGAGCTAGGCATCCAGCTCCTCCCAGTGGGAAGGAGGAGCCGCAGGGTGGGAGGCTACAAGAAACCCAGAAACCAAGATGGCCGCCAGCACATGTCAAACGAAGGAGAACAGCAAGGAGGTAAGACCATGACAGTACCTCCCCCTCAAGGGCCCCTCCTCCGCGGAGTAGGGAACGGTTTCTGAGGGAAGCGTGCGTGGAAGGCTCGGAGCAAGGCAGGAGCATGGACATCTGCGGAGGAACGCTCCTCTGGACCATAACCACGCCAATGGACCAAAAACTGCACCCGGCCGCGGACCAGGCGTGAGTCCAGGATATTGCTCACCTCATACTCCTCACGATTGCCCACTTAGACCGGACGAGGCCGAGGAATCGAGGAAGTGAAACGATTACACACCAGTGGCTTCAAGAGGGAGACATGAAACACGTTGGAGATCCGCATGCCAGGAGGAAGCGCAAGGGCATAGGCTACCGGGTTTACCCTGCGAAGCACTCGGAAGGGACCAACAAAGCGAGGCGCCAGCTTGGGAGTGGGCACTCGAAGGTTGAGGTTGCGGGTGGACAACCATACGCGGTCTCCGACCTGGTAGGAAGGAGCGGGCGCTCGTCTGCGATCAGCCTGGAGTCTCTGGCGCTGCGCAGAGACCTCAAGGGACCTCTGGATCTGTACCCAAGAAGCACGTAGGACGGAAAGGTGATCCTCCACAGCCGGAATATCCTGGGGAGAGAATACCTCCGGTAACACGGCAGGTTGGAACCCATAATTGGCCATGAAGGGAGACGTCCCAGAGGAAGAGTTCACCGCCGTGTTCCTGGCAAACTCAGCCCAAGGCAGGAGGTCAACCCAATTGTCTTGGTGATCGGAGACATAGCAACGAAGGAATTGCTCCAAGGCCTGATTGGATCGTTCTGCGGCCCCATTGGACTGAGGGTGGTAGGCCGATGAGAAAGAGAGATGAATCCCCAACTGGGAGCAAAAGGCGCGCCAGAACCTGGACACAAACTGACTCCCCCGATCCGACACAATCTCCTTGGGCAAACCGTGCAACCGGAAGACCTCCCTGGCAAAAATCGAGGCCAACTCTTGTGCAGAGGGTAACTTCTTGAGAGGTACACAGTGGCACATTTTGGAAAACCGATCCACTATCATGAGAATGACCGTATGGCCTCGGGATGCAGGGAGGTCCACAATGAAATCCATCCCCAGGTGTGACCATGGACGCTCCCCGGTGGCTATGGGTTGCAAAAGGCCCAACGGAAGGTGCCGAGGGGACTTACTCTGGGCACAAACGGAGCATGCCGCTACATATGCGGCGATGTCGGAACGTAGAGAAGGCCACCAGAACAGACGTGAAACAGCCCAGGACAGCTGATTCTTTCCAGGATGCCCCGCGGCCTTGGAGTTATGGTAGGTTCGCAACAACCGAGTGCGCAACTCCTCAGGCACAAAACACCTGCCGTTGGGTCTCCCAGAGGGAGCACCAGATTGAGCCGCCAAAATCTGCTCACCCAGGGGAGAGGTCAGGCTGGTGCGAATGGCGGCCAGGATCTGATTCTGAGGTATGACCGAAGTCGGAATCGACTCCTCCCCGGACAGCTCGGAGTACTGCCGTGATAAGGCATCCGCTCTGATGTTCTTGGAACCGGGTAGGTAGGAGACCACGTAATTAAAACGTGACAAGAACAGAGCCCATCTGGCCTGACGTGGTGTCAATCTCTTGGCCTCAGAGAGGTAGGTCAGATTCTTGTGGTCCGTCAGGATGAGAACCGGAACCACCGAAGCCCTCGAGCAAGTGTCCTCCATTCTTTAAGGGCCTGCACGATGGCCAATAACTCCCTGTCACCAATCTGATAGTTGCACTCCGCGGAAGACAGTTTCCGGGAGTAAAACCCACAAGGAAGCAGAGGACCCTCTGGTGTTCTACGCTGAGACAGGAGGGCGCCTACTCCCGTCTCAGACGCGTCCACCTCGAGGACAAAGGGCAACCCAGGGTTGGGATGCGACAGAATCGGAGCCGACACAAAGGCGGACTTTAGAGCCTCAAAAGCTCGGATGGCCTCGAGCGGCCAGACCTGGGGATTACTGCCCTTCCTGGTCAGATCCGTGAGAGGCTTGGCTAGCATGGAAAAGTCCCTGATGAACTTCCGATAATAATTGCCGAAGCCCAAAAAGCGCTGCAGGGCACGAAGACCACTGGGCTGGGGCCACTGTAAGACAGCCGAAACCTTCTCAGGATCCATGGAGAACCCCTCAGCGGAAATGATGTAACCTAAGAAGGTTACCTGGGATCGGTGAAATTCGCATTTCTCAAGCTTACCGAACAGCTTGTTCTCTCGTAACCGTTGCAACACTCGTCTGACATCCAGAATGTGGGCCTCCATGGATTCAGAATATACCAAGATGTCATCCAAATAGACCACCACACACTGCTGCAACAGGTCACGGAAAACATCGTTGATGAATCCCTGGAAGACTGCGGGCGCATTGCACAACCCAAAGGGCATAACCAAGGATTCATAATGACCGGTCCTGGTGTTAAACGCGGTCTTCCACTCATCGCCCGCCTTGATCCTTACCAGGTTATATGCCGCCCTCAGGTCGAGTTTGGTAAAGACCGTGGCCCCTTTGAGGCGATCGAACAGCTCGGAAATCAAGGGTATCGGGTAAGCGTTCTTGATCGTGATGCGATTGAGACCCCTGTAATCGATGCAAGGCCTCAACTCACCGCCCTTCTTTTTCACAAAGAAAAATCCAGCCCCTGCCGGGGACGAGGATTTGCGAATGTGTCCGCGTGAAAGCGCCTCCCTCACGTACTCCTCCATGGCCTCATTCTCCGCTACCGACAGTGGATAGACTTTGCCACGAGGAGGAACGGCACCAGATTGTAACTCTATGGCACAATCGTATGGGCGGTGCGGAGGTAGGGCAACACATCCCGGTACTCCTCGTATTCAGGAGGCAACAGAGAGTCCGAGGAAGTACACAGCAACTTGACAGGCCCATGGATGCAACTAGCCCCACACTGCGGTGACCACGAGAGGATCTCGGCCGATTTCCAATCGAAAGTCGGATTATGCTTCTGGAGCCAGGGGTACCCCAAGACCACCGAGTAGTGTGGAGACGAAATAACCTGGAGACAGACCGACTCTCTGTGAACGGCACCAATGGCCATCCCCACTGGAAGGGTCTCATGAGTCACGTGTGGCGGCAGAAGGGGTCTGCCGTCTATCGCCTCAAGAGCCAGTGGGGAACCTCGAGGCTGCAGAGGAATGGAATTGGCGGCAGCGAACACACTATCAATGAACAAACCACCAGCACCAGAGTCCACCAACGCCTGGGTCGTCACCGAGCCCCCGACCCAGGAGAGGACAACAGTAATCAGTGGTTTGTCAACACGGGAAACCGGGGACGAGGAGACTCCACCCAAGATCTGCCCCCGACAGGATCTCAGGTGCGAGCGTTTCCCGGACGGTTCGGGCATGCCAACCGAAAATGCCCACCGAGACCACAGTACATGCATCGGCCCTCGTGTCTCCGGAGTACCCTCTCCCCCTCGGACAGGCGAGCAAACCCCAGCTGCATGGGTTCACCCCCAGACAAGTCATCCCCAGGAGGCGTGGGAGGAGAGGGAGGCACGGGTGGGACAGCAAACGTAGGCGCCAATCTGTTAGAAGGCCTCCGCAGGCTCTCCTGAAAGGAAGGTCTCTCCCTGAGTCTGGTGTCAATCAAAATCAGGAAAGAAATAAGAGACTCGAGCTCCACAGGTAGGTCCTTAGCTGCAACCTCATCCTTCAAGGCATCCGAGAGACCATGAGAGAAAGCAGCGACCAGAGCCTCATTATTCCAGCCCACCTCTGCTGCCAGGGTACGAAACTCAATGGCGTATTCAGCTACGGATCGTGAACCCTGTCTGATGGACATAAGGAGCTTCGCAGCAGAGGCAGCACGAGCCGGCACATTGAATACCTTCCGAAGAGAAGCAACAAAACCGGAAAACTCGGCAACCACCGGATTGTTGTTCTCCCATAAAGGGCTGGCCCAGGCCAAGGCCTTGTCCGAGAGCAGCGAGATCAAGAAGCCCACCTTTGATCTCTCAGTAGGAAAGGCATGTGGCAGCAACTCAAAGTAAATGCCCACCTGGTTAAGGAAACCTCGGCACTGAGTTGGCTCTCCCCCAAAGCGCTGTGGAAGGGGGGCAGAATCGGTCATACCCCGAAACACCGCAGGCGCAGCAACAGGTGTCGGGGTAGACTCTGGCGCAACAACCGGAGCGGCAGTAGGAGCGGACCCAGGAGCGACAACCGACCCATCGGCAACGGAAGCTAAATGAGCCGTGCGTTCAAGCAGGGTTTGCAACGCCACAGCGAACCGACCCAACAGGTGATCCTGCTGATCAAGTCTGGCAACCAGCGTAGGTAGCGAGGATGGCCCTGTACTGTCAGAATTCATGGCTTGGTCCTAATGTCATGGAACCATGAACCAGACGTACAACAAGAGATGAGTGGAAATAAGAAGGCTTTATTGAAAATAAAGCTGTAAGGCAAAAGTCCAAACGGATGGCTAAACCAAAGCAGGGTCTTGCGAAACCAGAGATCAGGAACCAGAAGGGTAGTCAGATGAAGCCAGGATCAGGAACCAACAGGGTAGTCAGACGAAGCCAGGATCAGGAATCAGCAGGGTAGTCAGACGAAGCCAGGATCAGGAACCAGAAGCAGCAGCAGTCTTAGAAGCATGTGAGCACAGGAGGACCAAGCAGGGAACTGAAGCCACAGACCTCCTATATATATGAGCTAGGCATCCAGCTCCTCCCAGTGGGAAGGAGGAGCCGCAGGGTGGGAGGCTACAAGAAACCCAGAAACCAAGATGGCCGCCAGCACATGTCAAACGAAGGAGAACAGCAAGGAGGTAAGACCATGACAGAAAGAAGGAACACATAAGAGATGAGAGGACATAGAAATAAAGGGCAATAAAGATGGAAGAGCGAGGCAGAAAGATGGGATGAGAGATGAAAGGGGTTGTGCCACAAAAATATTCTAAATTCTTCAAAGACTTTTGTAATTACATGTAATGAAACATTTTTGTATAGCCACTGAATTATTTAATAAAATGTATCTGTATAGTGCCACCTGATATTTTTTCTTTTGCTTTTTTCTCTGTCAACCTTACTGAGGTGGTCGCACATGCTCAGTTTAAATCACCAACTGTCACCAGCCATATCTTCTGTTAGAAGCTGTCACAGTTACAGGGAAAGAGCTGCAGCAGAAAGGACACGTCCCCATAGATAGGACCCACCCCCTGAGCTGCCAGTCAAAGAAACCTATCAGAACAATACAGCAATGAATGGGGAGATCTCTGGACCCATGTGAGGTGCAGGGCTGGTTCTAGCTTTGTTAGAAAGAGATTGTCATGTACTACAGGTCCTTCTAAAAAAATTAGCATATTGTGATAAAGTTCATTATTTTCTGTAATGTACTGATAAACATTAGACTTTCATATATTTTGGATTCATTACACACAACTGAAGTAGTTCAAGCCTTTTATTGTTTTAATATTGATGATTTTGGCATACAGCTCATGAAAACCCAAAATTCCTATCTAAAAAAATTAGCATATCATGAAAAGGTTCTCTAAACGAGCTATTAACCTAATCATCTGAATCAACTAATTAACTCTAAACACCTGCAAAAGATTCCTGAGGTTTTTAAAAACTCCCAGCCTGGTTCATTACTCAAAACCGCAATCATGGGTAAGACTGCCGACCTGACTGCTGTCCAGAAGGCCATCATTGACACCCTCAAGCAAGAGGGTAAGACACAGAAAGAAATTTCTGAACGAATAGGCTGTTCCCAGAGTGCTGTATCAAGGCACCTCAGTGGGAAGTCTGTGGGAAGGAAAAAGTGTGGCAGAAAACGCTGCACAACGAGAAGAGGTGACCGGACCCTGAGGAAGATTGTGGAGAAGGACCGATTCCAGATCTTGGGGGACCTGTGGAAGCAGTGGACTGAGTCTGGAGTAGAAACATCCAGAGCCACCGTGTACAGGCGTGTGCAGGAAATGGGCTACAGGTGCCGCATTCCCCAGGTCAAGCCACTTTTGAACCAGAAACAGCGGCAGAAGCGCCTGACCTGGGCTACAGAGAAGCAGCACTGGACTGTTGCTCAGTGGTCCAAAGTACTTTTTTCGGATGAAAGCAAATTTTGCATGTCATTCGGAAATCAAGGTGCCAGAGTCTGGAGGAAGACTGGGGAGAGGGAAATGCCAAAATGCCTGAAGTCCAGTGTCAAGTACCCACAGTCAGTGATGGTCTGGGGTGCCATGTCAGCTGCTGGTGTTGGTCCACTGTGTTTTATCAAGGGCAGGGTCAATGCAGCTAGCTATCAGGAGATTTTGGAGCACTTCATGCTTCCATCTGCTGAAAAGCTTTATGGAGATGAAGATGTCATTTTTCAGCACGACCTGGCACCTGCTCACAGTGCCAAAACCACTGGTAAATGGTTTACTGACCATGGTATTACTGTTCTCAATTGGCCTGCCAACTCTCCTGACCTGAACCCCATAGAGAATCTGTGGGATATTGGGAAGAGAAAGTTGAGAGACGCAAGACCCAACACTCTGGATGAGCTTAAGGCCGCTATCGAAGCATCCTGGGCCTCCATAACACCTCAGCAGTGCCACAGGCTGATTGCCTCCATGCCACGCCGCATTGAAGCAGTCATTTCTGCAAAAGGATTCCCAACCAAGTATTGAGTGCATAACTGAACAGAATTATTTGAAGGTTGACTTTTTTTGTATTAAAAACACTTTTCTTTTATTGGTCGGATGAAATATGCTAATTTTTTGAGATAGGAAATTTGTGTTTTCATGAGCTGTATGCCAAAATCATCAATATTAAAACAATAAAAGGCTTGAACTACTAGTTGTGTAATGAATCTAAAATATATGAAAGTCTAATGTTTATCAGTACATTACAGAAAATAATGAACTTTATCACAATATGCTAATTTTTTTAGAAGGACCTGTATATGATGTCAAATTTTTCTTTATATATCAATCATAGCATAACGTATTTAAGAGTGCAGAGGGCATAGGAGATGAGAGGACAAGAAAGAAGTAGGGCATGAAAGAGAAGAGGGCAAATTGGAAGACGATATAAGACAAGAAAAGAGGAAATGGCATATAATAGATGGTAGGGCAAGAAATAATGCAAGAGGGATAGGAAGAGAAGAGAAAAGAAGGCATAAAGGGAAGAGATGGCAAGAAATATTGCAGGAACAGAAACAGTGCAAGAGGGATAGAACGAGGAACAGAGGGCAAAGTTTTCCTAAGGCAAGAGGATAAATGAGAAGAAAAGAGAGAGTGCAAGGGACATACAGTAGGCGGACACAGCAGAAGACAAGAGTCATTAAGAAACATAGATAAGGGGCAGAGAGATGACACATAGGAGATAAGTGAAAGATCGAAGTGAATGAAGCTAGAGGAAAGTACTGAAATGCGCTGTGCACCGATCACAGAACCGCGCAGTCACTAACTGTACTACTATATGTGGCGTCTACATTGGTCCGGCTTATATTTGGCCTTGTATGACTGACACTGCCGTGGTTGGCTGATATTCACATTCCACGCAGCATTTTGAGCACTTCCCTGCACATTCCAGCTAGTGTTTTGAGCATAGCAGAAATGTTCTTTTTCGCATCCAGATCCTTATTTTGAAGACAGAACGAACTATTTGTACATTCCAAGTGCTGTTTGGACAATGTACATGTATCTGTGTGCTCTGACATTAAGCAACCTGTGCGTGAGAAAAGGTGTATCTGATAACGCGAAATGCATACACAAATATAAGCATGTCCACCCTGGAACAACACGCTGTTTCTATATATACCTTTTAATGTAATAGCAGTCAGTGCATTGTTTCTCACATACAGAGCTCAAAATCCCCTGCACAGTGATACAGTAGACTGAAATGAAAATCCTGGCTTCCTATAGTCACCATTAGGGGGAGCCTAAGAGCTTATTGCCTCCTGTTACTCAATAATAAAATCACAGTATGTAGTAAGCTCTTGAGCTCCCTCTAGTGGTGACTGTAGACAGACTAAATTCCGTGCACTGTTTACTTCCTGGAACTGCTGATCAATGGGGGTGCCGGGTGTTGGACGACCCCACCAATCTGATAATGATGACCTATGCTATGGATAGATCATCAATATCTTAGTCCCAGAAAACCCATTTAAAGGGGTTATCCAGGAAAACATAATTATGACTATCCTCAGGATAGGTCATCATTATCACATGAGTGGGGTCCAAGTCCCGGCATCCAAGCCGATCAGCTGTTTCAAGGAGCCAATGTGCTCACCGGAGTTCTGGTGAGTGATGCAGGTTCCCAGCTGCTTTCCAAGGACTGCGCCGTACATGGTATAGTGGCGGTGTTTGGTATTGCAGCTCAGCCCCATTGACTTAAAAGGGGCTAAGCTGCAACTAGGTCAGGTGTCTGATGTATGGTGATGTCACTGGCCTAGGAAGAGGTGTCGTGCCCCTGCAGGTCTGATACAAATGATCTATCCTTAGGATAAGTCATAAATATATTTTCCTGGATAACCCTTTAATTATTATTTGCTGTTGTTATAAGGTTGCAGATATATGAATAATAAAAAACTGAACAAATACGTCCATGTGAACTATGCAAACATGGAACCTGTGTCTAAATTCAACCAACTGACTTCCACCAGCTAAAAATGGTAGCAATACAGATCCATTGGAACATGCATACTAAAAAAAAGTGCATGTGCATAAAAAAACGCACATATAAAAAAAAATGAAATTGGAATAAAACAATATAAGGCCAGGTTCACCTTACTATTTTGTTTTCCATTCTTCTGGATCCTTTATTTTGAGCATACGTTATGCTCATTTTCCATCTAAAATAACGGATCTCAGATGGAAATGGCTAAAACGGATGCAAAATTAGCATAATAGAGCTTAACAGATGCTCAAAATAATAGTTTTTTTTTTGGATCAGAAGAACGGAAAACAAACCGGAGATGGGAACCTACCCTAAGGGTACGGCCACGCGGTCAGGTTTCTGGTTGCAGTTTTAGAAGCCAAAATCAGTAATTGTTCATAAAAGAAGAGAAAGTATAAAGAAATTAATTTCCACTTTTTGAATTAATTCCTGGTTTTGGCTTCCAAAACTGCATTACGAAACTTGACCGTGTGACCGTATCAGTAAAGATACTGAGAACCTCATTTTTTTTAATTAAATTAAAAAAGAGAATTAATAAAGATCCAAAATATGCAAGTGTGAATAAGCCCTAGGTGAGCAGCCCGATGGGCAGTTCTGTGTACTCGTGTAGGAGACAGGTGAAGCATTCCGATCACAGCTAAAAATGTGACAATATAGCGGCACTGAGTTCACTCTGGACGGCCAAAAACCACCGGATCTATGGACAATTCCTCACCTCATGTGCCTCCTATTATGGGGACTTGCTTCATCTGCTCAGTACTTGTGAGCCAAGTCATGAGACCAAACTAAATCATGTAAATGCCACGGATAAATCTCTAAGGAATGTTTGTATCCGACTAAAAAAAGTGTTCCTCCGATCCACCACATGGCACGGCAGGGCTTAAATGGGCTGTCCCATTACTACAACTTACGGTACCTCCTATCTGCAAGTGTCTGATCGTAGGGGGTTCGTCCGCTGAGGCCCTCGCCGATCCCTATATTGGGGGTCCGTGTCCGTCTGTATGCACGGCTGCCACTCTATTCAGCTCTATGGGTCTATCAGAGATAGCCAACACTGCTCCTCTGCTATCTCTGGAAGTCCCATAGAGTTGAAAGAAGCGGTGGGCACGTATGCGTGTGTGCCGCTCCGTTTAAACAGGGGAACATGGGCCGCCATTCTATCGTAGGGGCTGTTCTGGCTGCTGGAGCCTCGCCAGTCAGACACTAAAGTATTGCAGGGTATGGTACAAGCTATCCAAAGATTTCCTCTTCAAATACCCAAGGGGGTCTAAAAATATAAGTTAAGAAAGGTAAAACATTTAAAAAAATATTAAAAAGTATCACAAATTCTAATCACCCCTTTTCCCAAGTTTACAGGTAATAATAAATAAACAATTAGCATTATTCTATCCGAACTATTCTAATAATTTATCCTGGACAGTGAACGCCATAATGAAATAAAAAAAAAAAAAATTATATATATAAAAAATCTAAATTCTCATATTGCCAATTTTTTCGGTCACATTTCCCCCTTAAAAGAATTAAAAAAACTGGAATAAAAAAAATTGCATGTACCTCTGCAGCCCTAACACTGCAGATGGACATTTAAAAGGAAATGGGTGTAAAGTTATGGGTGTCAGAATATGGCGATGCAAAGCATAGGATAAACGACATCAAGTTAGTATCACTGGAATCGTACCGACTCACAGAATAAAGGTAACAGATCACCTTTAAAGCACAGCGAACGCCGTAAAAACAAAACCCAAAACCAATGGTGAAATTTTATTTTTTCAACTGCACCCCACAAAGGTTTTTGTTCCCCGCTTTTCAATACAAGATACGGTAAATTATAGCACAACCTGTCCCACCAAAAACACGGCTATGGGAACGGAAACGTAATAAAGGAGTAACGGTAATTAATAACCACTCTGACTGAGAAACAAAAGGCCCAAAACACCTCAGGTCATAAAAGGGTTAAGCTCTATTTGCATAAAGCAGGAAATGCTAATTCTTTATCTACCTGATAAGCATGGGATTTCACAACTGTAATGATGTGAGGGAAATGGTCATTACATATACCTGTCCATGCAATGGAGTTACAGCCAGGTCCTTCACCTCGGGGGTTACAGGCCACCCCCGCCAACCAGTAAAGGTTGGAAGTGGTTACAACGGTGAGTGCATACCATAGGTATAGACATCGGCGGAATTTACCACCGCGCAAACCAAGCAAATGCTTGGGGACCCCCTCAGAGGAACCCCTGCTGTTCACAAGCGATTGGCCGAAAAAACCTGATAAAGGGGCGGACATCCCACCTGTGCAACCGGTTCAACTTCACAAGGGCCCGGGGGGGGGGGGGGGGGCCTTTCCAAGTGTAGAGCAGTAGCTAAAGTGCCCAGGCTTCACTGCTAAGCTGAGAATGGGGCTTGGTGGACCGCTGGGGTTGGACCATAGCAGGGCAATGTGGGTGGAGCTTATTTGTGTGATCAGGGCGGAGCTTATCAGTGTAACAGGGGCCCCCCAGACATAACTTTGCTTGGAGCCCAAGAAATGCCAAATCTGGGTCCATAGTGGTTTTGGAAAAAAAAAATCGCAGCGTGCTCTGTCCATGATAAAAAAAAAAAACATGTAAAAAATATGTGAGCCACAAAAACCGCAAGGTTTTTACAAGCTCGGAAAAACTGTGTGAAGGAAGCCTCCTCTGCATACTGCATGGTACTAGTGTCAACTTCAGCCCTTTTGCTTTTCCACATTTGTGAAATCACTTCTAAAGAAATGAATGAACGCGAGTAAATCATAAATCAAGTCAAGGTATTCCACAATTCCATCTGCACATCTTCAAAAAGCCCTTTGACCCCAGAGTATGACATAACGCCGACTCCCATCTCTAAGTGAAGCACTTATCTGCCTAACTACACAAGTCCTCTGAATTCTGCAACAGATTGTGAAAGTTACGTAAGTGCCTACGACATAAACTAATACCAATAAAATAACCCTTACGCTGCAGAAAACAACATGGTTTACAAGCATTTTTCAGACTTTGATCATTTTTTAGGCTTGTGGATGCCCTCCTGCAACTTTGACTGTTTCCAGCACAAATATAAAAAAATAAGCCATATATTCTGCACCGCCTATGCCTGTTGGGACACTTATAGTGGCATATCTGTGGCTGAGTCACTTATGGGGAACCTGTTGCTCAGGCAAATACAGGGGAATATTTATGGCTGACAAACATATAAAAAATATTGCTGCTTTCTTCCGAAAACAGCACCACATCTGTCCATTGGTTGTGACTAGTAGAGCAGCTCAGCCCCATTCAAAATGACTTGGACTGAGCTGCAATACCGCACACAACCTGTGCACAGGGGTGGCGCTCATTTTAGAAGAATGCAGTAATTTTTTTTAAATCATGGAAACCCAGCTAGGGTATTTTCAGCTAGGGTGGTTTAAGTGCAGATTTGATGCAGAACATGAGGCTGAATCTGTGCTGAAACCACCTCCCATTGTTTTCAATGGGAGGCCGCTCCACAGTTAGTGTGTGCAAAGATATACAAGTCCTTACCAGACACGGTTACTGCGCCGACGCCTCGCAAAGTCACAGCAAGAGCCCGCTTGCAGTTCAGAACCATTCAATGTTGGGTCTGCACCATTCAAAACAAAAACACAGAAATATAGTGGCAAATCTGGGGGAGCTGCTCAACCCCTAACACTGTAGCGTGTTTTTCATTGGGGGAGCAGCCCCACCGCATGTGGACCGCAGCAAACGACTATCCCCAGCAAAAAATATTTTGCATACGGTGGAGGATGTCGGCGCGGTCCACATGCACCACAAAGGCATCCTACACAAAACGGAGCATTGTGCGGATGAAAATATAATCATAAATCACAGAAAAAATGCACCACACGGATATGCCACTGACTATACTGGCTAGTCATAAATGCAGATATTAAAAGCTGAGACTTTTGCCAATATATTCCTGTCAGGAAGATATCGGAGCCCCAAGCACCACGTCACGGTTCTCAGCATGGCAAGGGTCCTACCACTACGCTACCTATGGTGTGAACAAGGTCTGAAGGTGATGTAATCCAGCTCACAGCCAAGCTTCCACACAACCGCCTAGCAGGACAACTAGTGCAATGTGAACAAAGCCAGACTGTAAGCCACACCCATATCAGACCATGTGATGGAGGCTACCAGGTGCAAAGGAGAGTGTTTAAATGCCAGGTGAAGGCACATACACTACATATAAAACAAGACAAAAACACAGAAATATAGTGGCAAATCTGAGAGCCGTGACGTGGTGCATGATGGGCTCCAATATCTTCCTGACAGGAATATATTGGCAAAAGTCTCAGCTTTTAATATCTGCATTTATGACTAGCCAGTATAGTCAGTGGCATATCCGTTGGGTGCATTTTTTCTGTGATTTATGATTATATTTTCATCCGCACAATGCTCCGTTTTGTGTAGGATGCCTTTGTGGTGCATGTGGACCGCGCCGACATCCTCCACCGTATGCAAAATATTTTTTGCTGGGGATAGTCGTTTGCTGCGGTCCACATGCGGTGGGGCTGCTCCCCGAATGAAAAACACGCTACAGTGTTAGGGGTTGAGCAGCTCCCCCAGATTTGCCACTATATTTCTGTGTTTTTGTCTTGTTTTATATGTAGTGTATGTGCCTTCACCTGGCATTCAAACACTCTTTGCACCTGGTAGCCTCCATTACATGGTCTGATATGGGTGTGGCTTACAGTCTGGCTTTGTTCACATTGCACTAGTTGTCCTGCTAGGCGGTTGTGTGGAAGCCTGGCTGTGAGCTGGATTACATCACCCTCAGACCTTGTTCACACCATAGGTAGCGTAGTGGTAGGACCCCTTGCCATGCTGAGAACCGTGACGTGGTGCTTGGGGCTCCGATATCTTCCTGACAGGAATATATTGGCAAAAGTCTCAGCTTTTAATATCTGCATTTATGACTAGCCAGTATAGTCAGTGGCATATCCGTGTGGTGCATTTTTTCTGCACCATTCAAAAGGCAAACTGCAGTGGTTTTTGTCAGGGACCTACACTTAAAAGGTCATCTGCACATGAGTGCGGCTGAACGCACATAAGATCCGTACAAATTTCTGTGCGCGTCTGCAGCATATCTGCAGCAAAATCCGCAATGTCTAACAGCGGTTTTTGGTGCGGATTTGATGCGGTTTTGCTGCAGATCTCACTGTTCCACTGAAAAGGGGGAAAACCGCAGTTAAAACCACGAACATCATTTCAATTTCCGCATGGGAAAAATCTGCAAAAGTGTACATGGGATTTGTGTGATCTCATACACTTTGCTGGTATTGTAGCGCGCTGCGGTTTTTCTGCACAGAGAAAAATCTCACGTATTCCGCAACGTGTGCAGGTGGCCTAAAGGGGCACAGTCCTTGCAGCAGCACTTAAAGGGAAGCACCTTTGGAAAACAGCTGTAAAGTTGCAGTCAGCTACACATTTCCTCCATGGACAGGCTGTATATGCCAGATTGAAGCCGCTCCATCCCGGCAAATATAAAGGGTTGCATGTAGGGAATATGGCTGTTACAGACTCCTTAAAGGGGATGCTAAGGGAGCTTCTGATCATTACTTTGGGGCCCAATCATGTGTCGTATAAGAGGTTGCTTTAAAGTATCTAGTTTCTATATTCAAGAGCAGGATGGTCTATAATTACATGTATATGACTATAAGGCCACTTTTAGGCCTCATGCACACGACCGTTGTTGTGTTCCGGTCCGCAAAATGGGGTTCCGTTGTTCCGTGATCCGTTTCCGTGTGTCTTCCTTTATTTTTGGAGGACTACCAGACATAAAGGAAAGTTAAAAAAAGTCCAAGTCAGGTTCGCCATGCAAATGATAGGAAAAAATGGACGCGGACGTACGAACGCAGATGACAATCTTGTGTGCCTCCGCGTTTTTTTGCGGTCCCATTGACTTGAATAGGGCCGCAAACCGTGTTCCGGGAAAATAATAGGACAGGTTATATTTTTTTGATGGACTGGAACCACGGATCATGGACACGGATGACAAACGGTGCATTAGCCGAGTTTTCAACGGACCCATTGAAAGTCAATGGGTCCGCAGAAAATCACGAAAAATGGAACAACGAACACGGAATAAAACAACGGTCGTGTGCATGAGGCCTTACACAGTCAGTGTTTGATCAGTGATTTCCATCAGTGATTGTGAGCAAAAACCAGGAGTGAAGCCTACACAGAGATAAGGCTCATGCACACGGCTGTATTTTTGGTCTGCATCCGATCTGCGTTTTTGCATTTCGGAACCAATCATCTCAGTGGGACCGCAAAAGATTTGGACACTGTGTGCTGTCTTCATTAGAGATGAGCGAACTTCTGTTTTAAGTTCGGCGTCTAAAGTTCGGCTTCCGGTTAGCGGAGAATCCCGATCTGGAACCGGATATGGATTCCGACTTCCGTTGTGGTCCGTGGTAGCGGAATCAATAATCGGCCATTATTGATTCCGCTACCACGGACCACAACGGAAGTCGGAATCCATATCCGGTTCCAGATCGGGATTCTCCGCTAACCGGAAGCCGAACTTTAGACGCCGAACTTAAAACAGAAGTTCGCTCATCTCTAGTCTTCATCTGTAAGTCTGTTCTGAGACCCCGCCCAAATAGAATGCAAGGATAGGACATTTCTGCAGGGGGGAAAAAAAAAACATGGCGGCAAGCACTCAGCCGAGATCCGTGTTTTGCAGATCGGCAATTTCGTGTGCAGGAACCCATATGGTATTATGGAAATATGTGCACCTGTTTTGTGTTTTTGTCCAAAACCTGCTTTTGGCTCTCAATCGCTGATGAAAATCACTAAACAAACACTGAGGCCTCTTTCACACAGCCGTGTGCTGGCCAGGGCCCGTGCTGCGGACTGCAAATTGCGGTCCGCAATGCACGGGCACCGACCGTGGGGCAGCCGCATGCGGATCGCGGACCCATTCACTCGAATGGGGTCCACGATCTGTCCGTTCCGGAAAAAGATAGAACAAGTTCTATATTTTAGCGGAACGGAAGCACACTCATTTAATTGAATGGGTCCGCATCATGCGGAATGCACACGGCTGGTGACCCGTGTATTACGGAACCGGCGTATGCAGCCACGGGAGCACAACAGCCGTGTGCACAAGCCCAGACTGTGTGAAAGAGGCCTAATGAATAGTACTAAGCACGAGTCCGCAGCTACTACTAAGGCCTCTTGCACACGAACGTACGGTATGTGTCCCGTGGCCATATTGCGGTCCACATACGGCAGGTCCGCAATACACGGGACACAGGCCATGTGCATTCCGCATCACGGAGATGCGGAACGGAAGCACGGAACGGAACCCTACGGAAGCACTAGGGAGTGCTTCTGTGGTGTTCCATTCCGTGGCTCCGTTCCGCAAAAAGATAGAACTTGTCCTATATTTTTGCGGAACGGATGGATAGCGGACCCCATTCAAGTGAAGGTCGGTGCCCGTGCATTGTGGACCGCAGCACGGCCACGGGCAGCACACGTTCGTGTGCAGAAGGCCTAAGTATGAGCAGTGCAGATCAGCACAGGCAGCTTCTTCCAAGTCTCTGGAAACTCTCCCAAACTCTTATCAAGCTCTCTGTGAAAAATGCAGCAGCATTCCAGCCAGAGTTTACTGAAGATGTTACCCTGCAGCCAGCGCGCACTCCCCCTCCATAAAGCAGCGCTACTGTATTACCAGAGATGTGACGATCTCACGCCAGTCGATGATTAACCCACATAGTGCGCAACTGGAATTGCGACAGAGCACCGGAGCAGAAAACAAGAAAAAAACACAATAACAACACATACAGAAAAGGAGAACGCAGCCTGGCGCCTCTGCCCTGGATTCGAGTTTTTGGACCCCCAAAGCCCGATTCATTTTAGAGTTTTTGGCTTTAAGGTCTCCTGCACACGACCGTGTCCATTTTGCGGTCTGCAAATCGCGGATCTGCAAAATACAGATGTGGCCTGTGTGCATTCTCAGGGCCTATTGTAAAAAAGCAAAGTGGACAAGAATAGGACAGGTTCTATCCTTTGTAGCCCGGCTGCACAGAGGCGGCAGCACACGGATGATCGTTTTTGTGGACTCATAGAAACTAAAGGGTCCTTGTGCAATCCAAACAAATGCGGATCGGACACGGACCAAAAAATATGGATGTGTGCATGAGGCCTAACTGTGACTGCAGGCAATGAGCATGCTCACATGGAGAATTGCCATGCATGGGCTACTGGCTCTTCACCAACCATGGCAACCTGGTAGACCCTATTCTAGGGATTAGTGTGTGGAGCACACACTAATCCCTAGAATAGGGTCTACCAGGTTGCCATGGTTGGTGAAGAGCCAGTAGCCAGTCATACCCCCACCAAGCACAGTTTTCTGGCATATCTAAATGATATATTAATAAAATTAAAGGGGTTTAGCCTTCAGGACATTCTCTAATTTCATATGAACCTGCAGGCAATCATCTGATCACCAGAGGTCCTGCAGAAGAAACCATGGTGAAATGCTGATAGTTCTGGTGGAACCTACAGGGGAAATGTGATGTGGTATAACATGTAGTAATAGACATGGAGTGGGTTGTCCACACATAGATGGTACCCTAGCAGTTTTAACCTTCTCCCATCCACCAGCTGGGCATGACCCCATACCCTGCACGTTTCCCTGCACAGACGTTAGACTTAGCAATATGCCATCAGATTCAGTGATGGGAATGGTGGTAGTGCCTTTTCCAGAAACAGCGCCTCTCTCATCCATAGGCTGGTACTGCACTTTGATCCTATCCTATTGAATCCAAAAACCGCACACAGAAGGTGTATTTTTAGTAACATAAATGCAAAAACACTTAATCTGCAAGATACTAAGTAAATCAAGTTCTCCACTCTGAGAAGTCTCGAGCAAAATGTCAAGAGAAGAAAACATCCTCTAGGACAAGAGGAAATCCTCCGAACTGTGTGAGGCTATAGAGAAACAGAAGTGTGCGGGAACCGCTGCTGAAACAATTAGGCCGCCTGCACTAACAATGACTCTCGGCAGAAAAACAAGCCGAGCATTGTTCCAGCATTGCCTTCATCTTCTGAACTGACCTAACATGTGAACGTCCAACACTAAAAGCAGCAAGGCCCCTAAATGATAGCAAAGTAACTTTATTTTTAGCTACTTTGCCTGGTTTTACGCCAATTTTAAGAAACTGATATCTTGTTTCCAATTAAAAAAATAACTTTTTTCCAAAGTCTGCAGGTTGCCATTGGAAACAGACAACTGTTGAGCCTCACCACGCTGTCAGTCATGTGACTTGGTGGCGCTAGCTATCTATGTTTTCATCAGTTTCCACAATACAAAGGCATAAATGCACCAACCTACAAATGCACATTTGCAAATTCTCACTCTTGTCACAGATTTCGACAATAAATTTGACCCTTGGCACCGAAATGTGTCACATGTAACACATTTGCGGGAAAATCTGCGGAGGTAAATATCCTCCGTGTCTAGCCTTGCCCCAAGAATGACACTTCCCAGAATACAAATTGTAAGAGGAAGCTCTGTGCAGACATTGAACCATCATGGAAGAATTGCGAATGCAGCTCTGGAGTATAATACAGGTTCTACTGGACTATAACTCAGGATCAGTACAAGGTAAGTAATGTGATCTATGCATAAAATCAATCAACTATTTATGAATATTGTATTAGAGGTCATCACGCATAGGGTCTGTTCTCTCCATAAGGATGCATTCCCATGAGCAAAATGTGGATCCGCAAAAAATACGGATGATGTCTGTGCTGCATCAGTTTTTTTGTGGACCCATTGTAACAATGCCCGTTATTGACTGCAAAATGGACAAGGATAGGACATGTTCTATTTTTAATTTTTTTGCAGGCCTGCAGAATAAACATACGGATGCCGACAGTGCACAGTGTGCTATCCGCATTTTCTGCGGCCCCATTGAAATGAATGAGTCCGTATCTGACCCACAAAATACGCAGATTTGGAGCAAAAATACAGTGGTGTGAATGGGTCCCAATAGTCTGAGCAACTGTTAACAGTCAAGTGTGGTAGCTCGCCTGTTTCTGAACCCTCTGTACATGTAGGTTGTAATAGGTGGGCATATTTCTGCATAGCATTATCATGAAAGGTAGAAGTAGGACCCCCACATATCAGGCATTTATAGCATATCCTAAGGTCATGATATACATACTTACCAACATCGCTGTTGGCAAATTTGGTGCATATAAGCTCCACCCCCAAACCAAACTGGAAACACCCACTTTTAGGTGTGGCTTAAATAAGCCCTGCCCCCCCTTTTTTTTTTTTTTTTGCCTGGGACAACCCAAATTTTTTCCTGGACTGTCTCTGAAAATTAGTCCTGCAAATTCGGAACTGTTGGCAATTATGGAGTTGTCCGTCACCAGAATACCCCCTTTAATGGGCAGCCCCATTGATTTTAAGGTAATGTATAATTAACAGGAGACCTTCGGTTGAACCTGCCCAAGTAGTAAATGTAAAATCCAGCACCAACCCGTAGGGAAGATCAGTACGTTACGCCACCGATCCATGGCACGTTCATGCCTAGAAAACAGTAGAAAAAGGATCCAGCGCACTTGATAAAAATATTTTATTCCATAAATTGCATTTGCAGTCTTGACGCGTTTCAAGCGATTGACGGTCTTAATCATAGACAGTTTATGAATTGGTCGAAACGCGTGAAGACTGTCTTGAAGAAGTGCGTTTTTGAATGCAACTCTTGGAATAAAGTTGCATTTTTATCAAGTACGCCGGATCCCTTTGCTACATCATACAAGAGCCTGTAATTTTAACACAGTGACGAGATTTTTAAAAGGCTCCAGTACAGTTATGCAAAAAAATAATTCTGTCAGATTTTTTTTTTTTTTTGCTTGACGCCCTATACTGTAGGTGCCAGGCCCTTTATTTATACAAATTCCTCGTACGAGTTCACTTAAGTGTAAAATGTGTTTTCACGAGTTAAAGCCGCAGACAGGGGAAAAATGGAAAAGGGCAAAGAAAATCAGAACGCAGCCAAGAAACTTTCTGACAGGTTTTTAATGTCTACAGAGCATGACGGACCTGAGAATACAGACGTCACGTGAGCCGTTCTTAGAGCTACAGGTCCCCGGCGGACAGACTGCACCGCAGATTCCTTATGGTGCTCCGTATAGATAGCCTACACACGTAACATACCCATACTTACCAACGTTTAGGTTGGTAAAATTGGGGCATACAAAACCTTGCTCCTGGGAACCCCCCAACTCCATCTAGAAATGTCCACATATGGTTTGGGTTATCATTAGCCCCATCTGTTTTTGGCCCAGGATTGTCTCTGAAAATTGGCAACTATACTTATCATAGGCCAGATTTATTAAATTGTCCAACAGAACACATGTCCATAGTGACCAATAACAGTACAGCTTTCACTTTTCAAGAGCACTATAAGAGATGAAAGCTGTGCTGTGATTGGTTGCTAAGGGCAACAAAGACAGAAACATGGGCAACGGAGTAAAAAACAATATGGCCGACATTACCGCACTCAAAAGGGCTGCTTTCCTATCATATCTATAGGAATGAAATACATACAGTTACAGAATTAAAGAAGCACCTCTGACAAGTCCCCCTGAAAGCCCTACAGACGCGCTTACAATAGGGCCAATGAGGCGAATTGAAGGGGGTCTTCCTATATCAATGGCTGAGATCGAGATACCCACAGTTGCCAACAGTCCTGAATTTGCAGGTAGTGTCCCTAAGAGACAGAGCTTGAAAATTCAAGCAGGCCCAAAATGGGTGGGGCTTATGCAAGCACTGCCCATAATTGGACAGTTCTGGCTATTTAGGGGCGGGGATTACGTGCCCGGAATTTACCAATTACAACATTGGCGAGTATGGAACACAAATCTTATGCAGCAGCCAAAAGGTGGCTGGGTTATAGACATAGCCAAATAGGAGAAGTACTCAGTGTAGCTCAACCTATGTGGTAGTGAGGGCCATGGACACAGCCAAGCGGGCTCCCATTCACTTCTGTTGAAGTTATGGAAGCAGTGTAGCTTAACCCATTGTGGGAGTCTGCTTGGCTGTGTCCATGGCCCTGACCACCACATAGGACAAGTTCTCCGATCCCGGCCATGAATGATGGAATTACCCCTTTCATCCAAATTTATTTTTGGTTTGCAAGAAAAACAAAAAAACTGAAAATAAAGCCATTAAACCATGAAAAGAGCATGCAAACAGTCTTGTAGTACAAAACGGACTTTCTTAGCACAAAATATATAAGTGAATGTTGACAACAATTCATGTCACAAGTTATAATTTATCAAAAAATGCAAATAAATTGAAACCGACTGATAGATCCCTAATCATTGTCTACCACAAGCTGAGTCCTACATATAGAAATTATTTAAGGGAGCCCGTCAGTCGCTTTGCCACACTAAACCTCTGATAGTGCTAGGTAGGGGTTGGGGAGAGCAGTACACATATATTTTATAAAAAGCTTTTATCATCAAGAGTAGTGTGAATATGAAGTTTTATCCTGCCAGGTTCTGTTCCTTCACTATAAAGTGCTCTCTGTATTGAGCTGCTTCACAGCCCCTTTCTTCTCCTCTGCTTGACAGAAGAACCTGGCAGAATAAAACTTCATATTCACACTACTTCTGAGAAAAACTCCACAAAAGTTACTGTATGATTGTCTTGCTCTCCCAAGCCCCTACCAGGTGCTGTCAATAGTCTAGTATGGTCATAAGTGCTGATAGATGCTCTTTAAGCCAGCCATACATAAAAGATAATCATCAGCCGGATTGATGCCAATCAGCCATCTTTTCGATTGTTCATATCAAGGATCCAACTATCAACATACTAGACTAAACTAACAGAACAGAGAAGTAAAACAAACCACTTAAAATAAAACACATTGCGCACAAAGTGGTCAATGATCAGTCGCATTTAGCTGGTCATACCATATACTTCCAAAATCCAACCTGACAGATGTCAATTTTGGGATACAACAGTCTGCCATCACATTCGTGTTTAATACATAATTGACTGCCGGTTGACATGGTCTCAGTTGAGCCATTTTGTCCCACATTTTTCTTTTGCGTTTGCGCAGCTTTTAACCTCTCTATATCACTAACCCGGGGCAGTCTTCACATTTTATAGCATTGCATCCTTACAAGATAAGAATTTCCAGCTATCTGAGCCTGGACGCGGAGATGGCTGCAGATATCTTATCGTCAGAAACTGTTGAAAAGTTCTTTCATCTGGACCTCTAGGCAATGTTGTCAGTAAAGAGCTCGCTAATCGCTCATCTGATGTTTTGGCCGATAAAACACTTTCTGACATTTACAAGCTCTGAGCAGAAAACGACAGAGAGAAGCTCCAGAGTGATGAGTAGATACATCATACAGATATATTATATTACCAGGGATAAGTTTACTATCTTCTTACAAGGCTTTGGTGAGCATTTCCTCCTGCCTCTGAAGGAGCCGCATGAAGCCCAAACCTTTAGTACATGTTACTTTCTGCTTCTTCTAACCATGAACTGACACCTCGTAACCTTCTACGACCATAGACAATAGACTTGTAACAGGAAACTCCACCAATTTCTATGGGATCCAGTGACAATTTCAGACGTCCTTGATGTCTAAATACCTAGGCTTTGGTGTCTCAATGGAGATAAGCAGCGCCACAGTTGGCTGGTAGATGCTTATCCTTTTTATTGAAATTAAATTGTTGGGGGGGGGGGGGGGTAGGTAGCTGATAGCCAAAGCTTAAAGGGGTTCTCCGGGCTTTTAAAAAAAAAAAAAATCAGGCAGCTTTCTGACCTGTTGTGAGAACATAGTCTTACTCTCTACTACTGTATGTTGAAGGTGTTCTGATAGAGGGGTAAGTAGTGTAAATGCAGCGTAAAAAGCCTTGGTACATGTTACTTTCTACTTCTTCTAACCATGAACTGACAAGATCGTCTGGTAAGTGCTTACTCCTCTGTCGAAAGTGTTTTAATGGAGGTGTATGCAGCTTAAAACTTACTAAAAAATTTTTTTTACTCCTGCAGAAATGTTCTATCCTTGTTCGCAAAACGGAGAAGAATAGGACATGTTCTATTTTTATGGGCCGCGGAATGGACAGTACGTGTGGCCCCATTGAGATGAATGCATTACGACCACGTGCATGAGCCCTAAAACAGGAAGACTCAGGAGCATGTTCAGTCGGGATCAGAGTGGTAAAAAAACAATACAGCCAGCCAGTCAGAGCACAGCCGAGGTGGCGGAATTGGCAGCCAGGCGGAGAGGTAAGTACTGACCAGACCATCTTCCCGCAACCGGTCAGAAGGCTGCTGGATTTTTTTTAAAGCCTGGAGAGCCACTTTAAAACTTAATTCTTACATTATTATTCTTGTGTTTTTTACTGTTCCTTTTTATATTTTAGTTTTCTTTTTTTTTTTGTATCAGTCCAAAAACCGGAAAATAAAACAATGGCTTTGAAACACATGATTTTGGCCGCGGGTTTCAGCACTGATTTGGTGTAGAAAACAGGCCGAATCTGTGCTGAAACCGCCTACCATTGTTTTCAACGGGAGGCCACATCGCAGTTCTCGCGGTCAAGGTTTTTAGCCATGCTATAAGAATGTATAGGGCCATGCTCAGCGCTGTTGCTGCGTGGACCCCTAGCCAAGCCGCGGTGGGAGCCTGCTTTTGTTTTAGCTCCATTCAATGAAGCTAAAATGATAGCGGGTCTGCATGTAAACCCACAGCACAGTGCAGCCATGGAATTTGCTGCGGATTTTATCGCAAACAAGACCCTCCATCTGAGCATACCCTTACTTTTCCAGTTTTTAAATATTCAGTGGGGACCAGATTTAAAACAGGGCTAAAAAGGCTACATTTTCTAGTCAAGTAAAAAAAAAAAAAAAAAAAGAAATTAAAAAACAAAACAAAAAATGTGTTGCCTTGATAAACACAGGAAAATAATATTTGAAAGCCATTTTGTAATTCCGTTTTTTTTCTGTATCAGTTGCTCTATCCATTATTGTTGTTATTAATAGCAATAATGACAATAATAATTTCTAAAAAATTCCAGCTCTGTTTAAAATACACCACCAAGGATGATGAGAATTATAGCTCTAGGCTCTAGCTATCTTCTTTAGAATTTTCTGCCGATCCACTACGTGCACACAGCGCAGGAGAGACAATGGTCTGGATTTCACCATCAGGCGGCTGAGCAGCACTTTTCTCTCCTCCTTCAATTATAACTGGGCAGTGAGCAGGCTAAATACACAATAATTCAAGGAGCAAGGAAATATTATCCAAGACCACAGGAAGTCAGAGGAGACAGCGTTCTGGGCAGGCCTGGCAAACAGTCTGTGTGAACTGCAGCGAGCGAGCACAACCTGGTCACTGAGGCCAAATTCATCCCAGAGCTTTCTCACTGCTGCGGAGGATAAGACGGCATATGTTTTCTTGATAGCGTCCTTTCCTCTAGAACGCAATGTACCTGATGGACAACAGATAATTCCAAATCAACTTTATTTGTTGCCATCACATTAACTATTTTAATAGGGTCAGTGCCGGTGTAAGTCAAAGGGTCAGATTTTTTTTTAATTACTTTTCTGTATAAACCAAGTAAGTGAAATCCTTGATGGTTAATTTGAGATTCCTCGTGCACAGTGCTGCTCTACTACATACTACGACACCTTCTTCCCATAGCTCCTACTGTACTGTGTGCACGCTTGGCCTGCTCTCTCCTTCTCCCCTTCTGCCAAAGGCGTGCAAGTCCTTTCCTATATTTCTGCTATGTCCAACCGTGAGGGTAGCCCCATCTCAGTAGTGTACTGGGAGCCAGAAGCAATCTCACCCAAATAATGTGCAGTAAAGTCTAAAGCCGTAAACATGTATTACCTTTACTGACATTTAAATGGTCCTCAACCTTCTGAAGAATATCAATACTTTTTTTTATCAGAGGTTGGTTCTTAGCAGAGTTGCTTCTCTGTCAGCTTTTCATTCACAGGGATGGAGTCTCCCTGGATAAGAATCCTTTTCTCCTGCCTCAGCTCATCTGGCATACACACCAGTAGTTGCATTCAAGCTTTCTCTCTTGGCTTACTTGCCAGAAATTCAAAGACATATTTTACCCTAGTCTGATCTCTTTAGCCGGGGAAAATAGGACCAGCCCACTACCCAGCAACTATCACTAAGAACTTCCAGTTAACTAATTCCTACCCATATACAGCCTTTTGGAATACAAAAAGCCACATTCGCCATTTGTACCACCAAAAGTGCAAAGTTAGCATTACAGTAAACATTTTAACAATTTTAGCAGTGAACCAATAGCATTAACCCTTTAGCAGTGAACCACAGCATTAACCCTTTACCAGCTAACCATAGTATTAACCCTTTAGCAGTGAACCACAGCAATAACACTTTACCAGTGAACCACAGCATTAACCCTTTATCAGTGAACCACTGGGTTACTGCAGATGGCATTGTGCTAGTATACTATGATTAAATCTGACCACAGACAAAAAGATTTGTCACTGATTCAAATATTTTTGCCATTTAAAGGGGTATACATTAAAGCTATGTTCTATGATAGGAATAATTTTCCATATGGTACGTTCATTGCTGTGGATCATACTGACTAAAATGTTAGTGTCGATGACTAGGTTCCTCCCCCAAACTGGTCACCCGACAAAATGGCTGCCCATATTTGTTACCTGAAGTGAAATCATGTGCAGCGACTGTACATTCAGAAATAGATCAGTAGCTGATGAATCTGCATATTTCAGACATTTCACATGCTGGGAACCTCACATTCTTTCCAAAACGTCTGTGCACTGTTTAACTAACCAGCCACGAAACAAAGGCGAGACAGTCTATAACCAAACACATAGTACATACAGATAGGGTAGTAGATAGCATGCTAAGGAAACCACATCCACACAAGCTCAATAACTCACAGGCTTTATTATAGAAGTACAGATGTAGCAGAGCTGACTTTGCCATTTGCTCTTATATTTTCTTTTATTTTTTACATTGCAAGCAAATAATTATATACATTTTTTGAACTCAGAGAGTTATCACAATGCTTGAGTAATGGGGGAGTACATCGACAAGAGGGGCATCATACCAGAGATCAAATTAGGTCATTTTCCGGTGCTGCACCTCTATTCACCTTGGTCAGGAAAATTTGGTGCTTGTTGCCCCCGTCACCATTTCATGACACTTGGGTGGATTCTCTACACCTTTTTCATAAGATCAAGGGGCGGACTGGGCATAGACCGTAAAGAGAAATTTTCTTGGTGGGCCAATGTCCAGGGGGACCACCTAAGCCCTCCTCACAGCCACCGGCCGGGTACATAGCAATCTGATGCTCTCAGAGTTACATAATGCTTTGAGCATCAGGACTTATGCATCTGGATGGCAGCAGAAAGTGCCCTCCTGAATTCAACTGTATTGCCTTCCTCAGGATGGCAATACAGTTGAACGCTGCAGCTGGGGTGGCAGTATTTTGTGCTGCACTGTGCTTTTTGGTTCTGCTAGGGTGGTATTTTCTACTGAACTACAGTACTGCTGGCCCCTCCTACTTATGTTTCCCTGCCTTCTGTCAATTTAGACCCACCTACAACATGGGGCCACTTTTATTAGATTTTTTTTTGCAGGGCTACTTTAAGTTTCCAATCCACCTCTGATAAGATCTGTGGACAGGGGTTCCCCGACAAGATAGGGATGCAGCCAGCCTTACCTGGGCACCTTTTCTCTAGGAGCCCCATAGCATATTCTGCCTTTATGGTACTCCAACCCATGTAAACTACTCAGTCACAAAGACCTGTATGGGATAGAATCTAAATAGGAATGCTTCCATTCACTGACAGAAAAGAGTTCTTGAAAATAGTTAGGAATCATAGAGCACAGTATGTTGGAAGTCAATAAACTTCATTTATATAAAAAACAGAAACCCTCTTTAACCCCTTCAACCACTGTGATGTACCGGTATGTCACAGTGGTTGAAGTAAGGTATGAAGCGGGCTGCATCGGTGAGCCCGCTCCATATGCGGCAGATGCCGGCTGTATAATACAGCAGACACCTGACCACAATGACGGGGAATGGCGATCACGCCTAACCGCATCATTTAACCTCTCAGATGCCGTGATCAACACCGATTGTGGCATCTATGAGGCAAGGCAGAGGGATGCAGCTCCCTCTTCCTTCCAATCGAAGTCCCCGCAGTGAAATCACAGGGCTCTGATTGGTTACAATGGCAGGCTGAATGCTTCTGAAGCCTCCCAGGCCTGTCATGGTAAGCTCCCTGCTAAGCTGTGCATGAAGCACAGCTCAGCAGGGAGCGTGTCAGAATCCTATTCAACCTAATAGATCACTATTAGGGTGAATGGGGCACGAGATCAAAAGATCCCAGGTTCTAGCCCTCTGAGGGGGTTAAAAGTTATAACTATAAAAGTAAAAAAAAAAACATTAGAATATTAAAAGTTTAAATCACACCCCATTCCCAATTTTACATATAAAAATATATTAACAATAAAAAATTTAAATATCAGGTATTGCCGTGTCCGAAAATGTCTGAACTAATAAAATATTTTTTTTTAATTCCTGTGTGGTGAACTGAAAAAGAAAAAAATTTAACTACACGATTCGCTATTTATTAGTCAACCACCCCTATTTTTTTTGAATAACAGCGATCAAAAAGACTAACATACCACAATTTTACTAATAAAAACTACAATTCGTTCTGCAAAAAACAAGCCCTCATACAGCTCTCAAATTATGGCTGATAGAACATGGCGATGCAAAGAAAAGTTATATTTTTCCAAAGTTTTTTTTTTAAAGTAGCAAAAAAAAACTATAAAAGTTTGGTATGGCTGTATTTGTATTGAGACCGAGAAAAAAGACATCATGGCTGTGATGTAAAAAAAAAAAACAAAAACCTTGGCGGAATGTTTATTTTTCTTTTCATGGAATGGGTGCAATTTGAGACCACATCTTTCTTATAGTGGCCACTTCAGGAGAAATGTGATATTACATGGCGACCATTCTAAGTCCTTCAGAGCTGGAGACAATCTGTGTACACATTTTCTGCTCTGGCTGATAGAGAGGGCGCCGAGAAGAGGACAACCATTTAATTGTTAATTTATCCTTAAATTAATTATTAAATAACATTTTTTAAAACAATTATGTTTAGAATATTTCTTTAATAAATGATGGAGAATGATTAATTTATTTTCTTCAGTTTCTAGTCTTGACCCGAGACTGAAAGGGCAATCAGTTTTACTTAAAACTAGGGGAGGAAATGTCTCTTACATCCTCGATTGCCTGGAACCACCTTTTACCATCTGTAAACATCTGCCCAGTAATTAGGGTACAATCCGGTTCGGACAAATTGTTGATGTTGTCTGAACCAATCCCCACGAAGCAGAAGGGGAAAAACCTTTGACAAAAGACTATTTGGTAAAGGGGATTAGTCGTTATACTTCCTATTTCTGTTCCTGATGCCGTAAGATCCCTGGAACCACCCATCATAAATATTGTCCACATACAGTAAACACGTAACTTGTGCAAAGGCAAGATAAGATTGGCATCTTTCTCCTGTCACCACCAGCTCCATGGCGGGAAAGCCCAGGCATCGTCCTGTTCTAGGAAACAGCCTTCATGTGTTTCATCAACCCTCTTAAAACTCAACGATACAAAACAGTACATGAAAAGGCATGTAATAACTCCAAGTGCCAGGTAGATGTTGGCTGGCAAATAAAAATATACTTTAATTATTGCAATTGTACATTTCTACTAGAAAAATAGCTCTAAAGTCGCCCATTTTGAGTCTTCTGTTTACAAAACTGTTACATAACACTGACTGTGTTATGTAAACAGAAGACAGAGGAGCGTTGCTAAGGCTCAAAATGGGCCACTTTAGAGCTATTTTTCTAATAGAAATGTACGATTTCAGTAATTAAAGTATATTACAAAAATGGTCAATATCACTGCCCCTATACATTTAAAAAAGAAAAAAAAGAATGAAAGTTACACTTTAAATTCAGCTTTGACCTCTATATGTAAATTTACTTTATAGCATTATCTTTAAAGGAAATCTGTCACCAGCGACCTCACTATGCAACTGTTTGCATGGACACATCGCTGTGGTTCACCTGATTAAAAACCTGTTTTTCTTTTGTTGATCTGAGTTACTGTACTTTATGTTAATATAACTCCACTGCGCTAGATGAGGTGTATAACTCCACTGCACTAGATGAGGCGTATAACTCCACTGCACTAGATGAGGCCTATAACTCCACTGCGCTAGATGAGGCCTATAACTCCACTGCACTAGATGAGGCCTATAACTCCACTGGACTAGATGAGGCCTATAACTCCACTGGACTAGATGAGGCCTATAACTCCACTGGACTAGATGAGGCCTATAACTCCACTGCACTAGATGAGGCCTATAACTCCACTGCACTAGATGAGGCCTATAACTCCACTGCACTAGATGAGGCCTATAACTCCACTGCACTAGATGAGGCCTATAACTCCACTGCACTAGATGAGGCGTATAACTCCACTGCACTAGATGAGGCGTATAACTCCACTGCACTAGATGAGGCGTATAACTCCACTGCACTAGATGAGACCTATAACTCCACTGCACTAGATGAGGCCTATAACTCCACTGCACTAGATGAGGCGTATAACTCCACTGCACTAGATGAGGCGTATAACTACACTGCACTAGATGAGGCGTATAACTCCACTGCACTAGATGAGGCGTATAACTCCACTGCACTAGATGAGGCGTATAACTCCACTGCACTAGATGAGGCGTATAACTCCACTGGGCTAGATGAGGCGCATAACTCCACTGCACTAGATGAGGCGTATAACTCCACTGCACTAGATGAGGCGTATAACTCCACTGCACTAGATGAGGCCTATAACTCCACTGCACTAGATGAGGCCTATAACTCCACTGCACTAGATGAGGCCTATAACTCCACTGCACTAGATGAGGCCTATAACTCCACTGCACTAGATGAGGCCTATAACTCCACTGCACTAGATGAGGCGTATAACTTCACTGCGCTAGATGAGGCGTATAACTCCACTGCACTAGATGAGGCGTATAACTCCACTGCACTAGATGAGGCGTATAACTCCACTGGGCTAGATGAGGCGTATAACTCCACTGCGCTAGATGAGGCCTATAACTCCACTGCACTAGATGAGGCCTATAACTCCACTGCACTAGATGAGGCCTATAACTCCACTGCACTAGATGAGGCCTATAACTCCACTGCACTAGATGAGGCCTATAACTCCACTGCACTAGATGAGGCGTATAACTCCACTGCACTAGATGAGGCGTATAACTCCACTGCACTAGATGAGGCGTATAACTCCACTGCGCTAGATGAGGCGTATAACTCCACTGCGCTAGATGAGGCGTATAACTCCACTGCGCTAGATGAGGTGTATAACTCCACTGCACTAGATGAGGCGTATAACTCCACTGCACTAGATGAGGCCTATAACTCCACTGCACTAGATGAGGCCTATAACTCCACTGCACTAGATGAGGCGTATAACTCCACTGCGCTAGATGAGGCGTATAACTCCACTGCGCTAGATGAGGCGTATAACTCCACTGCGCTAGATGAGGTGTATAACTCCACTGCGCTACATGAGGTGTATAACTCCACTGCACTAGATGAGGCGTATAACTCCACTGGGCTAGATGAGGCGTATAACTCCACTGCACTAGATGAGGCATATAACTCCACTGCGCTAGATGAGGCGTATAACTCCACTGCGCTAGATGAGGTGTATAACTCCACTGCACTAGATGAGGCGTATAACTCCACTGCACTAGATGAGGCGTATAACTCCACTGCACTAGATGAGGCGTATAACTCCATTGGGCTAGATGAGGCGTATAACTCCACTGCACTAGATGAGGCGTATAACTCCACTGCGCTAGATGAGGCGTATAACTCCACTGCGCTAGATGAGGTGTATAACTCCACTGCGCTAGATGAGGCGTATAACTCCACTGCGCTAGATGAGGCGTATAACTCCACTGCGCTAGATGAGGCGTATAACTCCACTGCGCTAGATGAGGCGTATAACTCCACTGCGCTAGATGAGGCGTATAACTCCACTGCGCTAGATGAGGCGTATAACTCCACTGCGCTAGATGAGGCGTATAACTCCACTGCACTAGATGAGGTGTATAACTCCACTGCGCTAGATGAGGCATATAACTCCACTGCACTAGATGAGGCGTATAACTCCACTGCGCTAGATGAGGTGTATAACTCCACTGCGCTAGATGAGGCGTACAACTCCACTGCGCTAGATGAGGCGTATAACTCCACTGCGCTAGATGAGGCGTATAACTCCACTGCGCTAGATGAGGAGTATAACTCCACTGCACTAGATGAGGCCTATAACTCCACTGCACTAGATGAGGCCTATAATTCCACTGCACTAGATGAGGCCTATAACTCCACTGCACTAGATGAGGCCTATAACTCCACTGCACTAGATGAGGCCTATAACTCCACTGGACTAGATGAGGCCTATAACTCCACTGCACTAGATGAGGCGTATAACTCCACTGCACTAGATAAGGCCTATAACTCCACTGCACTAGATGAGGCCTATAACTCCACTGCACTAGATGAGGCCTATAACTCCACTGCACTAGATGAGGCCTATAACTCCACTGCACTAGATGAGGCCTATAACTCCACTGGACTAGATGAGGCGTATAACTCCACTGCACTAGATGAGGCCTATAACTCCACTGCGCTAGATGAGGCCTATAACTCCACTGCGCTAGATGAGGCCTATAACTCCACTGCGCTAGATGAGGCCTATAACTCCACTGCACTAGATGAGGCCTATAACTCCACTGCACTAGATGAGGCGTATAACTCCACTGCACTAGATGAGGCCTATAACTTCACTGGACTAGATGAGGCCTATAACTCCACTGCACTAGATGAGGCCTATAACTCCACTGCACTAGATGAGGCCTATAACTCCACTGCACTAGATGAGGCCTATAACTCCACTGGACTAGATGAGGCGTATAACTCCACTGCACTAGATGAGGCCTATAACTCCACTGCACTAGATGAGGCCTATAACTCCACTGCGCTAGATGAGGCATATAACTCCACTGCGCTAGATGAGGCCTATAACTCCACTGCACTAGATGAGGCCTATAACTCCACTGCACTAGATGAGGCGTATAACTCCACTGCACTAGATGAGGCCTATAACTTCACTGGACTAGATGAGGCCTATAACTCCACTGCACTAGATGAGGCCTATAACTCCACTGCACTAGATGAGGCCTATAACTCCACTGCGCTAGATGAGGCCTATAACTCCACTGGACTAGATGCAGATACAATTAATCACTTTGAAGAACCTGTTTATAACTCTTTCCCTGCCACCATATCCTGCAGGGTGAAGCAGGTCAGGTTGCTAGGTGACCACTTAGTTTCCTGTCTGAGTGACCACCTGTTCTGTACATATAAGTGATCACAGGAAGTTCTACCTGCCGTACAAGAGACTCTCTCCTTATATGAAACTTCTTCTCAGCACACAAAAGAAATCTGTCTGAGACAGTATGAGAAAAACAAGCAAGATAAAGGGAGAAACAAGAAGATAGAGGGCTTCCTTCACCCAGGGTAAAGATTCAGTTTGGCACTTTAGTCCTAAATCTAAATATCCTAGCTCAGGCATGTAGGTGCTATGGGCCGCACCCCCGCACCAACCACCTTGGGCTCTTGCTCCACCACCCTGCCCGCAGATACACCCCCCTGGTTACCTGGACTCATCCATGACCACTATAGTCATACCTCCCAACTCCCAAACTGTGGGACATTTTAAGTCTCTCTCTGCCTAGGAATTCCCCCCAAACCTAGAAATGCCTCATTTATGCAAATCTGCACACTGAACATAGTTGTCAACAGTTTGAATTTGCAGGGGCTGTCCCTAATTTTCAAAGTCAGTCCCTGCAAATTTGGGTTATGCCGCACCTAAAATGGGCAGGGCCTATGTAAGACCTACCCATTAATGGGTAGTCCTGCAGTTTGAGGTGGTCCTTAATTTACCCACTGCAATGTGGGTAAGTGGATTGTATTTGTTATATATGAGGTGTAGATTAGAAGTATTCGCGCCATATATTGTGCGGTGTAATTTTTTTTTTTGCGGTGGCCCACCGCATAAAAAAAAAACAAAAAAAAAAAACATGGTCTATAAATATTTTTTTTTAAATTAACAAAAAACAGACAAAGGCCATAAAAGACACTAATGGGGCCTAAAGCTACTCTCAGTTTTATGCGCCGGGAGCTTTCCTGGGCATCTGCTAAATGAATTCACCATAACGCAGTGTGAACGTAGACTAAGCCATGAAAGTTATGGTTTGCAGGACAGTCCTAGAAAAACCGTATGACTGTGGCCCTTGCAGACACTGTCCCCTAGAATGCTGGGATTGGAAGTCTGACTGTCTCCCCATCAGGAAAATAGAATCGCAGCATAAAAAGGTAAAGTGCTGGGGAAATAAAAGGATATTACAACATTGTTATTCTTCAAATCCCTTTACACGACCTGATGTAGCAAGTGATCCTTCCTGACTGTCTCCTGCTCATCAGTGGACGTGAAGCACTGGATTTACATGCAGTGATCTCCTCCACGGTATGCGAAGGAGTGATCGCTAATGCGATTGCTCGTCCCCATACAGAATCATTGTATGCCGGCAGCAGAGGCTGTTTAGATGACACAATCCGCTGCCTGCAAATGATGATTTAGTTGCCCTATTAGAGAAACGCTTGTTCATCACGTACTTGGCGGCACTTTTACATAGGCATTATAATCGAACATTAGGCATTGTAAAGGGGTGAGCCCCATAGAAGTGAGAAGAGCAGTGCGCTTACCATTCATTTCTATGTGTGCGCTGCTCGGCTATTTTCGGCTGTCCCAGAGAAATGAATGGATGGTGGCCGCGCATGTTCTTCTTCACTTTGCGGGCTCCTTTCTAAAGATACGTGCAGGTCCCAGAGGTCCTAGCTATAAGCCACCAATGTATGAGATGGGCCAACCCCTTTAAGCAAAAGCAGTCCGATATACGACTGTCGCCTTAAACTTCCCTTAGATCTGGGCATTGGTGCCACCACCATCACAAGAAGAAGCAGAAGCAGTGAAGTAGTCTGATCAGTAGTCTCCAGCCTTCCCGTTTATAAAGACGCTGATGAAACAGAGACACGCTACTAAAACTGCACAGCTTTCATTTACTGGGTAAGAGGTTAAGATAATAAAACCGAGTTATGCGTGTACTAAATATTTACTGTCTCTAAATGAAGGAATTAGCTAAATGGGTTCGATGGTTTTGATATGGTGTACCAAAGCTTTAAAGGGCACCTCTACCCTCTCCTGACATGTCCTAGTAGCTACTTGATTACCCCCAAACTGGTAACACCCAGCTGGACCTTCACTGCAAACTGCTAGCAATTCATTCAGAACTTCTAGCAGCAATAATAGAGGAATGGCACATCTTAGAGTCAGAGGAATAAATGCTCCGGAATTGTGATTACATGGGGAATGTAGTTACATGTGAGGAAGGGGCAACAGATCCTCCTTAATTACAAGTAGGACCTCAGGGATCCATGCGGTATTGGTGGTGTGCATGGACAACTCTCTCTATGGACTTTGGTGTAAGAGGTGCACACACACAGATCAGTGCACACAGCTCGTCCACCAAGTGTGGTGTACTGACCATGCACAGCCAGTCCCAGAGATCAGAGTCCAGTTGTAAAGATTTCTTCAGCGGATTTGCTGCGTGCGATTATCCCCCTAAAGCATTTAAAAGTGAAGCGTCATGCCCAGGAAATTCACTATTAAAGCCTCATGCAGACGTCCGTGGAACACGGTCCGTGAGATACCGGACTGGCATTGCAGGAGAGCAACCAATGACGCCGTGCGCTCCTGCAATGCCAGTCCGGTATCTCACGGACCGTGCTCCACGGACGTCTGCATGAGGCTTAAACCAGACATAATGCCTTGTAGGGCCAGCTCAGCGGAATGTAATGATAGCTTTCACTTCGTGATCCAATGCTTTATTTGATAGAAAATGTGCTTTTAATCTATATACAAATGAACTGTTAAGTGCACTAAGGGCGGGCCCAAGACACCCTGTGCACCCTAGATCCTCCTGCTTCCTCTGGTAGCCCCTTTCTTCTTCCAGATTGACAAGGTCAGGTTCCTGTATAGTCATCTCACCTGACCTTGTCAATCAAAGTGGAGAGGGAGGAGCAAGGATGCACAGAATGCCTTGGGCCCGCCCTCGGTGCACTTTACTGCCCTTCTATATAGATTCAAAAGCACTTTTTCTCCAGGTTAAAGTGAAAGGTATCATTACATTCAGCTGAGCTAGCCCGACAAGGCATTGTGCCTCGTTTATCGTTGAATTTCCTGCTGACAGATTCCCCTTAAAGGGGATGTCCCATAAAAATATTTAAAATTTTTCAAACCAGCACCTGGATCAAAATTATTTTGTAAGTGCATGTAATCAAAATTTTGCATTGCTACTGAGTTATTCACTGAACCCTATCTGTATAGCGCCACCTGCTGTTTGCTCTTTTTCAAAATTCTCTGTCCAGCTGACTGAGGTTGACATACATGCTCAGTTCCATCCTTCAACTGCCATCGGCTGCAGCAGAAAGGACACGTCCCCTAGGCTGCAAGCTTGAAATAAACCTAGCAGAACAATTGGAGCAATGAATGGGGAGATCTCTGGATCCACGTGAGGTACAGGGTTGGTTTTAAGTTTTTTTTAGAAAGACACTGTCATGTACTATAAGACATCTTATTTTCATAACTCCTTTAAGGACTTTGATTTATTAACCAAAGTGGCCGGCATCTACAAAGAGTGTTTTTCTGGAAGACCAGCGTCCTCCTCTGCATTGCCTGGACATCCCATTGATTGAATAAAAAACATGTAATGCTTCATTTCTCCTGTGGTGGCACTGCAGGGGAATTGAACATTTGATCGCAGGGTCCCCTTCCCCCGTATTACAGCCGATTGCTAGGGGTTCCAAGCAGCGGGATTTCCTATGATCCGCTCAACTGGAATTTGGCTTTGAGCACTTGTGAAACAATGCTGAGAATAAGAAATTCTTCCAAAAATAGCCTTGTTCTCCCGTGCGCTATGAGCAGAGATATTTTTAGTGCCGTCAATACCTCTCTTGCTTTTTTTATTTTTATTTTTACATTTTTCCATTGTTAGGATAGAGAGGTTATCACCAGAGAGATCCAGTATGGGGGCATTGTCGTTCTCCCACCTGTTATTTACCTGTCACTCACTGCGTGGATGGAATGTAATGCTTCAAGTGTAGGAATAAAATGTACTGTACGCTCACTCACCGGCCACTTAAGGCTCCCGATATAGCGCTGGCTCGGCAGAAGTAACCCAGGATCGAATCCTCCGCTCATTCATTAATATCATTACTTTGTTAATGTTATTGTTCATTTTTTTATCCCATCCTTATATTATTATTATTATTTTTTTTACACTGTATTATTGCTGTCAGATGCCGCAATCAGCCATGAACGCGGCATCTGAGGGGTACGACGACGGGGAGCGGCTCCCTGTCATTGCGCCCACTACTTACAAAGAAATGCGCTACGTGATGAAATAATTTGTCATGAAGTGAATTTTTGGGTAAAATTCTGCAAGTCAGCGGAATCAAATTTTTCATCACTAATAATATTATTATTATTATTATTATTAAGTACCAATATACAATAATGCTACACGAGGAGTTACTCCTGCCCATAAGAGATTAAACGGGCTGTTCAACTTCACCATATAATTTTTGAAATACCTTACCCTGTCGGGGGGAGCATACTTACCTGCTCCCCGATGTTCGTTTCCGGTTGGTTAGGTCCACCTCTGTCTTCACTGTTCTTCAGTCCTCGCGTGGACCGGGTGACGTGAGCCTCTGCAGTGAATGACTGGCCACATTTCACTGCTGGGTCATGTGTCGCTGGGGGACACAATGCGGCCAGTCATTGGCTGCAGAGGTGCACGTCCATACCGGAAGTTTGCGGGGACTGAAGCACAGTGAAGAAAGAGGCATACGCACTGAGCCAGAAACCAGCATCGGGCAGCAGGTAAGTACAGACGTGGACAAAATTGTTGGTACCCTTTGGTCAATGAAAGAAAAAGTCACAATGGTCACAGAAATAACTTTAATCTGACAAAAGTAATAATAAATTAAAATTCTATAAATGTTAACCAATGAAAGTCAGACATTGTTTTTCAACCATGCTTCAACAGAATTATGTAAAAAAATAAACTCATGAAACAGGCATGGACAAAAATGATGGTACCCCTAACTTAATATTTTGTTGCGCAACCTTTTGAGGCAATCACTGCAATCAAACGCTTCCTGTAACTGTCAATGAGACATCTGCACCTCTCAGCAGGTATTTTGGCCCACTCCTCATGAGCAAACTGCTCCAGTTGTGTCCGGTTTGAAGGGTGCCTTTTCCAGACTGCATGTTTCAGCTCCTTCCAAAGATGCTCAATAGGATTGAGGTCAGGGCTCATAGAAGGCCACTTTAGAATAGTCCAATTTTTTCCTCTTAGCCATTCTTGGGTGTTTTTAGCGGTGTGTTTTGGGTCATTGTCCTGTTGCAAGACCCATGACCTGCGACTGAGACCAAGCTTTCTGACACTGGCTAGTACATTTCTCTCTAGAATTCCTTGATAGTCTTGAGATTTCATTGTACCCTGCACAGATTCAAGACACCCTGTGCCAGACGCAGCAAAGCAGCCCCAGAACATAACAGAGCCTCCTCCATGTTTCACAGTAGGGACAGTGTTCTTTTCTTGATATGCTTCATTTTTTCGTCTGTGAACATACAGCTGATGTGCCTTGGCAAAAACTTCGATTTTTGTCTCATCTGTCCACAGGACATTCTCCCAGAAGCTTTGTGGCTTGTCAACATGTAGTTTGGCATATTCCAGTCTTGCTTTTTTATGATTCGTTTTCAACAATGGTGTCCTCCTTGGTCGTCTCCCATGTAGTCCACTTTGGCTCAAACAACGACGGATGGTGCGATCTGACACTGATGTTCCTTGAGCATGAAGTTCACCTTGAATCTCTTTAGAAGTCTTTCTAGGCTCTTTTGTTACCATTCGGATTATCCGTCTCTTAGATTTGTCATCAATTTTCCTCCTGCGGCCACGTCCAGGGAGGTTGGCTACAGTCCCATGGATCTTAAACTTATGAATAATATGTGCAACTGTACTCACAGGAACATCTAGTTGCTTGGAGATGGTCTTATAGCCTTTACCTTTAACATGCTTGTCTATAATTTTCTTTCTGATCTCTTGAGACAGCTCTTTCCTTTGCTTCCTCTGGTCCATGTCGAGTGTGGTACACACCATATCACCAAACAACACAGTGATTACCTGGAGCCATATATATAGGCCCAATGGCTGATTACAAGGTTGTAGACACCTGTGATGCTAATTAGTGGACACACCTTGAATTAACATGTCCCTTTGGTCACATTATGTTCTGTGTTTTCTAGGGGTACCATCATTTTTGTCCATGCCTGTTTCATGAGTTTATTTTTTTACATAATTCTGTTGAAGCATGGTTGAAAAACAATGTCTGACTTTCATTGGTTAACATTTATAGAATTTTAATTTATTATTACTTTTGTCAGATTAAAGTTATTTCTGTGACCATTGTGACTTTTTCTTTCATTGACCAAAGGGTACCAACAATTTTGTCCACGTCTGTATGTTTCCCTCAACAGGTCCTGCTGGGTGGAGGACAGGGGTAGTTAAAAAAACTATATGAAGTTGGGCAACCCATTGAAGAGTAAAAAATGCTGCTGTTTTTGTGCAGTTTTTCAGCCAAAGCTAGAAAAGTTGATTTAAAAAGACTGGGAAATATAATGGAAGGGCTACTACTTCTTCGTTCTGCTGGATCCACTTCCAGTTTTGCTCAGAAAACTGCATCAAAAACTGCACTATAGTTTTATAAAAAAAACATTTCATGTGAGACCACCCTAAGGCCATGTTCACATATAAAATATGCAGCCTATTTCTGAACATGAAACGTCCATGTATCATAGTATGCTGCTGAAACATTGACATTTCCATTGTTTTCAATGGGAAATATGCACCTTTCTTGAAATACACTTGAACACTGTTAAAATACACTTCCAGAAGTAACGCGTTAGGCCTCATGCACACGACCGTTGTTTTGGTCCGCATCCAAGCCGAAGATTTTGCGGACCCGTTTACTTCAATGGGGATTCAAAAGATGTGGACAGCACTCCGTGTGCTGTCCGCATCCGTTGCTCGGTCACGTGGTCCGCAAAAAAAATATAACCTGTCCTATTCTTGTCTGTTTTGCGGACAAGAATAGGCAGTTATATCAATGGCTGTCCGTGCCGTTCCGCAAATTGCGGAACGCACGCGGACGCCATCCGTGTTTTGCGGATCCACAATTTGAGGACTGCAAAACACACAACGGTCGTGTGCATGAGGCCTTACTTGTTTGAGGTGTATTTTACGCTGCATATCCCATTGTCAATGGAAAAGACCTAAAATAACGTTTGAGCACATAGAACACAATTCATTAAAATTCAAATACGCTCCAAAACAAGTCAACCAATAAGAGAATGCCTCAAAAAAAAAAAAAAAACAGATTGAGCCACTGATTTTTCAGCATGACCATTTTGCTGTGTGAACATAGCCTAAAGTTACATCCACACGGAACGGATACGTTATGGATTTCCTGCTGTAGAATTACACGCAGAAAATCTGCAGCATTTAAGAGGAGCAGCAAAAATGAGACAAGAAATTGACATGCATTGTGGGCTTTAAATCTACAGCATTTGGGTTTGCCCACAGATTTCACTCTTTACAAGGCAATCCATTGCACATCTGCAGCAAAATGAGCAACATAATACTCGCATAACTGAGAAAGATTTTTCCACTGCTTTTTATGTCCTACGTGGATGTACTTTCAAAGGCATATGCCATTTTAACAATCCTTGTCCATAAGGCATCTGGGCGAAACATTTCATAAATGAATAGTGCATGTGAATATAACAAACTTTGTAATGTACCTTATTAAAGAGAACCTGTCACCACAAAATGCAGTGCAATCTGCAGGCAGCATGTTATAGAGCAGGAGGAGCTGAGCAGATTGATATATAGTTTTGCAAGAAAAGCTTGAGGAAAACTTGTAATTTATGCCTTTGAATCTCTGCTCTTCTTATGAAAAGGAGTCCTGTGGGCGGTCCTACTCAGTGATTGACAGCCTTCCCTGTATGCTTAGTCATGCAGAGTTAACTGTCAATCAGTGAGCAGGACCACCCAAATGACTCCTATGCATAAAGAGATGTTTATGTGCATACATTACACATTTTCCTGAATCTTTTCCTGTAAAACTATATATCAATCTGCTCAGCTCCTCCTGCTCTATAACCTGCTTCAGGCTCCATTTTCATGCTGACAGGTTCCCTTTAAAGAAAACAGCTTCTGACTGCTTTTTTTCAGGCTTTGCTCATTCCTGCTTTCAACATTGAAGTTTATGGAGAGAGGAGAAGGAGTCTGCTGGATAAGAGACATACAGTATAAACTGAAGTGTTTTCGCTCTACTACACTTAGCACTTTTAACTCTACTATATCTAGTAGGATAAGGCTCCACCACTGTGGTAATAAATCACTTACTAGCAGGCAGCAGCCTCCTCTGGTGATGGATAAGAGGCTGGATGAGGTGAAGGAGGAGGAAAGCAGCCTGAGAAGCCCATGAGGAAGCACAATTCTTTAATAAGATATTTTACAAAGTTTCTTATAGTCACCTGTACTATTCACTTATGAAAACTTGTTTATAACTGGAGGTACACTTTTAATTATTAGAAACATATCTGGAAAACCTGAACTTCTCACTATTGAATTCCCCGACGGAAACCCGTATTCCCACATCGATTTTCTGCAGCTTTCCCAAACTGTTGAAGAGCAAATATTGTTACTCAATGATACTATGTTGTATCATCAAACAACTAGTTAAATTTGCCATTGAGGATTTTAGGAGAGCTGGATGATGACCCCTTGTGCACCATAATCGAGCCAAATATGGCCACAATCAACTTGATGGAACTCAAGCAATTTGAAGTTCTAGATTTCCTAGTCCAATCTTGTTCCAAGCAGTTTACTACTCTACGTCTATCACCCTACCCAATTATCCTATTTGTAGGTGTTGTTTATACAGCGAGAGCCCGCAGTACAATACTTTGCATGGTGTAATTTCTGCTAATGGGCAGCTGATCCGTTTTACATACCTTCAGACTCCTGGCAACCAGACCTGTTCTTCAAGTCAATGAAATGCACATTCCATAAAATTTCCACTTGTACACAACTGTTTACCTTTAAATTCCTGACCTGAGCCAGAAAAACAACTCCAAAAGAATTGCCCGGAGCAACATCTCTCATTAATGGATCCCAGGTCGAATTAATCAGGTACTCAAACACTAAGACGCCTTGTAGCTCAACATTATTCTATAAATCAGGCATTGTATAAGTTGTAGCTGACCCTTGTCGAAGCTGCTCTGATATACAGATAATTTAAAATACAATTCACAAAAAATTACAAAAGGTTAATCCTGAACTGCATAATATAGCAACTAAGGGAAATTCTGAAGAAATCACCTAAGGCTGGACTGCAAGCCTCTTAGACTTCTTAAAGCACCACTGTACTTTCAACAAACATTTGATATGGTGAAGATCGGTGAAGGTCTGAGCGCTGAGACCCCCACCGACCTCTAGAACGAGGGGAGAGAAGCACTCGCTTAGCGCGTTCTGTCTTTTCGCTGCAGGACAGGAAGCAAGACGGAATCAATAGAAAGTCTATGTCCCCTCTTGCTCCCATCTCGTGCAGTTCTAGAGATTGGTGGGGGTCTCAGCATTTAGACCCCCACCGATTTAAGCTTTTGATATGTCCCTATGACATCAAAAGTTTACTGAAAGTACAGTGCCACTTTAAGGAGGTATTCTGAGACCCTTAAAAATTGTGCCGGTGTCAGTGGTCAGATGGGGCAGTTGGGTACTTTATTGCTGTAGCCTTGGTCTCAGTGCATTGATGACATACCTGACTACCCCACATGATTGCTGAGGCCAGCGATTGCCTGTAGATGCCACATTGAGAGGCACGGCAGAGGATTGAGCAGGTGAGTTTTTGTTCTTTTTTCATGTTCGAACAGTTCCAGCCTTTAGCTCAATTTTTGGGGGTCTCTGAAAACCCCTTTAAAAGGTCTGTACTACTGAAGAGCATGCCCCTAAAAATATTGGGATTTTGTCTTCTGTTAACTATCCATTTCTTTGTTATATCTTATTCTGGAAAAAAACTACCTGGAAAACAGTAGGACCACCAATATAACTCCCAGAAGGTCATTCAGGGTGCTCTATTTAAGGCCACCAGAGTAGTGGTGGCTACAAAGAGGATCTCATGCTCTGGAGGACCCAGCACATCCATCTATTATAGAGATAGCTCTTTAATGTCAATGCGAACCATGTAATACTTAATTTCTCCTGTGGTGGCACTGCAGGAAAAATGAACACTTGTTTACAGAATACATTTGATTGCTAAAGGTCCAAGAAGCAGAATAGCCTGCGATCATCTTAGGATTGTGATGGAAGGGGACAAGCTATGGAGGTGCTGCTGGTTCCTTGCTCTTCTAGAAACATTTGGGCAGGTCATCTGTCATTGATTACAGCTTATGATGAATAGCCACTTCCCTCACTTCTATGATACACTGGAATGTTAATTAAATGGTCTCTACCGCTTCAGGACACCTAATTCTTTCAAATACTTTGTCCTTCAGACTTTGCTTCTACTTATTTTTTCATTACCCCAGAGATATTAACAAGATTCATCAAATGTACAAGACATCTTGGAGACTTTCCCTTTCCGCTTAAAGGGGTTGTCCGGTTTAATCAAAAAACAATTCCCAGACAATGGTGGGAAATTGCATAAAATTAAAAAAAACAGTACATACCTAATGGATCCACAGCCACCGCTCTGGTTCTCCCAGCCAGGCTTTGTTTACCCGGCTGCAGAGGTGACATCACGTTGACATACAATCTATAGTGATGTAAAGTCATGCATTTATAGCATTCAGATCGTTAGGACTAGCTGTAAAGCTAATCACTAAATTTCTGGTACTCCGGGGGAGTCACATAATTTATGACGAGGCCTGCGCCTCCTCCCGCAGTCCATGCACTAAAATGAAATCTATGGAAGCTCCGAGCTGCTGTATATTTCATTCTTTATGTACACCATTCTAATGATAAATGTGTGGAGTCGATAGACCGCCCACATCACGCCTCTTTTTTGAAAACATGGCAAAAAAGTTACAATGGCTTTTAAAAAAAAGTTGCAAAACCAGTGTTTTACAACTTTAAGCAAAAATAAAATAAAAAAAGAGGGAATGATGAATTTCCCCCTTTAGTTTATCTGAACCACACTCTGTTTGGACTCCCTACCCAGGACTGACTCTACATGTGTGTAAAGCTGCCCAAGACATACAGTCATTCGAAAACTCAAAAAAAAAAATTTGAAATTAGTAGCATGGCGCTGCTAGGTTCATGTGAGATATCAGAGCTAATAATTCTTTCATTGTGGACCCTAATACGCAAGTTTCCAAAGTGTTGTCTAGAGTAACACCATAGAAAAAAAAAATACAAGATGGCTGCATGTTTCTGACATCACTTCCTTATTGGTTGAAGCTGCTCCTTACATACTTCCTGCTCTGTATGCACCCTGCACAGAACACTGAGATATATCTCTGCTCCATTCCATGCAGTTCTTTCAAGTTTCTGGTCCGAATGCCGATAGACGTAGCTACAGAGCTACTTCCATAAAAGGTCTAAGCATGGTGGAACCAGTAGTGATCAGTGTGGTTGGACAGTGATGGGCCAGAACCGCTGTCCTGGTTAGGAATAGGACCACCTGAAGCTGCCACCTGGAGGACATTCTGTACCATGTGACACGTGTGCACCATATCAATCCCGGGCCCCGGGCACTTTCAGCCCATTAGTGGTTCTCCGAAATCTATCTTATGGAATGGAACAAGCATCAGTCAGGCACTGCGCCATGCATCCTGCTCCTGTCACTGGGAGGAGAACACAATAGTTATTTACCCTGGTGATGTGCCATGGCAGATGGTAGACAAACTCTAGCATTTCCATAGCTGCCACCAACTATCTACCTAGTTTGGATAATTGAGAATATCTTTCTGTATTCACTTTATTCAGACAGGTGGAACATCCTGTAAATGTCACAAGGGAGATGGCGACTATGTTACCACAATAAGGGCGGTTTTACCCTCCCGGCAAGTGCATCAAAGAGGTCTATAACATTCCGCATTTTAAATCTATTCCATGTTTGTGAATACTTTCCTATAGTGATGGCGTATTGTTTTCTTCTCTGGTCAGGCAGAAAGTTACATTAAAAATTCTGCTGTATTCTTGTTAGCGGAGAGCAGAGCATTGCGGGAGCGCAGATAAACCGCATAGATGAAATCCGCAAAATTGTTCTCACTTAGGGCTCATGCACACGAACCTATTTTCTTTCTGCTTCCGTGTGCATTCCGTTTCCGTATTTACCTATTTACGTTCCGCAAAAAAGTAGTGCATGTCCTATTATTGTCCGCAAATCACAGTCCGAGGCCCCATTCAAGTCATCCGTATTTTGCGGATCCTTACTGTAGAAATGCTATGCCCAGCCCATATTGCTCATGTGTTTGGTGATTAATAAGTTACTGTTTCAGTTTCCAACCAGGAAAAAAAAAAGGATCGCATACGGAAACCATACGCATATGTTTTGTGGAATAACGGAACGAAAGAGGGCTCAAATCAGATTAAAAAAAACACGCCCATGAAAAACAGACCGCAAAACAACAATGGTCGTGTGCATGAGCCCTTAGGCCCCTTTCACACGGGCGTCACGGAAGAGCTTCGGATGCGTTGCGGGTGCCTTGCGGGAAACCCGTGTGAGTGCGCACGCAATTTCAGTCAGTTTTGACTACGATTGCGTTGCATTGTTCAGTTTTTTCCAAGCAAGTGCAAAGCGGTTTAATGCGCTTTGCACGCTCGTGATAAAAAACTGAATGTGGTACCCAGACCCGAACCCGGACTTCTTCACTGAAGTTTGGGTTCGGTGTTCTGTAGATTTTATTATTGATCATTTTGAGCGCGATGACGTCAACGCAGGTCCTGCAAGAAGAAGAAAGAAGACGATAGCGGCTGCGCGATCAAGTGGATGAGGTGAGTAATTTTTTTTATTATTTTTTAACCCTCAAGGGACATTTTACTTAGCATTCTGTATTAAAGAATGCTAATATTCTCCATTATAACCATGTTATGGACCTCATCCCTATTTATTATCATCTCCTTAGCAACCATCCGATTGCCAATGCAATGCGATTTTCACGCTGCCCCATTCAGTTCTATGGGGCCTGCGTTGCGTGAAAAACACAGAATATAGAACATGATGCGATTTTCACACAACACACAAGTGATGCGTGAAAAACATCGCTCATGTACACAGACCCATTGAAATGAATGCGGGTGCTATGCGTTCACGTCACGCATTACACCTGCGTGGAAAACTCACCCGTGTTAAAGGGTCCTTAGGGTGTGAATGGAGAAAAAGAATCATGAAGTTCTATATGAATACAATACAAGTAAATGATTTATAAACTAAAGGCTTCTATTCACATTAGGCTATTGTCACCCAAAACCGCCATTTTCAATGGGAGCAATCTAATGGCTCTCTTCCAACAAATGATGTCCTGGGAGACAGATTCGCATGTTGAGCCTCAACGCCTGGTCCTTTTGTTCTCCCTGGAGGTAAACTTACCACCAAAGATATATGACACTGGCACCCCTCTCCCCATGCTCGGCCAAATTTGGAAAGATAGCTGTCAGACAAACGAACATTCAGTTGACAGCTATGGACGGTGTATGGGCACCTTTAAAAGGGTTGTCCCGTGAAAAGTATTCCACAATTTTTAAACCAGCACCTGGATCTGAATGTTTTTGTAGTTGCATGTAATGAAATATTTAGTATAGCCTCTGAGTTATTCAATAAACTGTGTCTTTATAGCGCCACCTGCTGGTTTCTCTTTTTCTTATATCTCTGTCCAACATCGCTGAGGTGGTCGCACATGCTCAGTTCCATCCTCCAACTGCCACCAGCCCTATCTACTGTTAGAAGATGTGACAGTTTTATAGGGAGAGAGCTGAAGTGGAAAGGACACACCCCTGCGCTGTGATAGGAAGAGAGCTGCAGTGGAAAGGTAACGCCCCCTGCGCTGTGAAAGCTTAAATCACAGTGCCACGTAGTGCCTGCATATTAGTGCCAAAAGGTACCTACCAAATTGTGCCATGCAGAACATCCATAATAGCGCTATACAGTGCTTACCTAATAGTGCCATGCAGCTGACACCTGACTGCGCGATACAGTGCCTACCTAATAGTACCATGCAGCTGACACTGACTGCGCGATACAGTGCCTACCTAATAGTGCCATGCAGCTGACACCTGACTGCGCGATACAGTGCTTACCTAATAGTGCCATGCAGCTGACACCTGACTGCGCGATACAGTGCTTACCTAATAGTGCCATGCAGCTGACACCTGACTGCGCGATACAGTGCCTACCTAATAGTGCCATGCAGCTGACACCTGACTGCGCGATACAGTGCTTACCTAATAGTGCCATGCAGCTGACACCTGACTGCGCGATACAGTGCTTACCTAATAGTGCCATGCAGCTGACACCTGACTGCGCGATACAGTGCCTACCTAATAGTGCCATGCAGCTGACACCTGACTGCGCGATACAGTGCTTACCTAATAGTGCCATGCAGCTGACACCTGACTGCGCGATACAGTGCTTACCTAATAGTGCCATGCAGCTGACACCTGACTGCGCGATACAGTGCCTACCTAATAGTGCCATGCAGCTGACACCTGACTGCGCGATACAGTGCTTACCTAATAGTGCCATGCAGCTGACACCTGACTGCGCGATACAGTGCTTACCTAATAGTGCCATGCAGCTGACACCTGACTGCGCGATACAGTGCCTACCTAATAGTACCATGCAGCTGACACCTGACTGCACGATACAGTGCCTAAATAATACCTAATTCATACCTCAGCTTGTACATAACAAGTAGAGATGAGCGAATTTCCACTTATGAAATTCGTTCACACTTCGTTTGTTGGTAAAAGGTGAATTGCCTTATGGATTCCGTTACCACGGACCAAAACGCAATTCTATTACGGAATGCCTTTAGAGGCATTCCACTATTCATTCCGTCATAAAAGAAGTCTATGGCCTGCATAACGGATCCGTCCCGTTTCCGTTATGCAGGGGAGTCCTCTCCCATAATAGTGTCATACATTAAACACATAATACTATCACATAGTGAACACATAATACTGCCATACAATGAACACATTATGTCCTACAGTGAACATACAAAAAGTGCCATACAGTGATCTCATAATACTGCCATACACTGAAGCCATAAAAGTGCCATACAGTGAACACAAAACAGCCCTTAATTAATACTACTACACAGAACCTACATAATAGTGGCACACATAGTTTACATCAGGGGAGTACAACTTGCAGCCTAGGAGCATGCATATGGCCTGTGATGTCCTTCTATGAAGCCCCCAGCACCTGGACGTAGACCCAGCACCTGGACGTAGACCCAGCACCTGGACGTAGACCCAGCACCTGGACACCTGGATGGCTGTGGTAAAAATCCAGACTAAACTGTTACTGTGTTATGCAGTATTGAGGGGGCTTCACTGGTATTCTCTGCTGTGTTCTTCGAATCCCTGTGGTCGGGTGTTCCATCTCTGGGACCCTCTTATATCTGGAGATTGGAGTTCTCCTGCTGGGCCTTCCAGTGAGCAGCAGATTATGGTGGCCATGCATGCATGTGGAAATCTCCATTGTAGTCTATGGGAGTTGCAAAACACTTGTGCTTCTGTATCTCCCATGAACTAGGAGAATTATTTCCTCCTTTCTGAAGTGACAAACAGGGGACCCCCTTTCTGCCCGTAGGTGGGAGTCCAACAAGTTGAACCTCCTGATTAGGGAGTAAAACAATCGGACTATTTGGCCCTTGAATCAGAAAAGGTTGCGCACCCACATAATAGTGACAAACAGTGAACACATTAAACCCTGCTATATAGCTCATAACCCCACAAGAATAAAATGGCCCCTGAATGGAGGAAGCCATTGCCAACACTATAGTTTAACCCTATGATTTATAAGTAAAAAGGCAGAAACCATACCCCCACACACACACACACAACAAACCGCCAGATGTCAAACTTTTCTAGCAAGATTCCAAGTAAGTTATGAGACGAAACTTTGGTGAAGATGCTGGTCTTATCTCACACCAAGGTGTACAAGAATTCCAGAGTACAAATAGATGTTAGCCAAAACATGCATGCTGGCTCTTGTTGTCAGGATGCTGTTTTCCACCTTAATGGGCTTATTTTTCTTTCTCCTGTTTTAGATACTTCAATACAAGTTTTTTCTTGACTGAAGAATTGCAAACAAAGAGCGCGAGGCATTAAGCCCGAGGCTGTTGTGACAATGCGGGACGGCAGAGTACTGGCTGCTGACCAGGTATATGTAAGACTACCATGAGGCAGGCTGGTAGGAATCTGCAATGTACTTTAAGCAGCACTGAGCTTTTTTTTAACAAACTTTGCATTAATCAATAGTCCAGTGTGTGTACATGAGGGATAGCACTATTTCTGGCCACTATACCACTTGTATCTGGCATTTTTGGCAGGTTTCATCAGTGCTTGCTGAATATCTGGTTGGCAGCTATCTCAGACATGGTGAGTGAAGACTAGCTTCCATCCATTGCACACACAGAAAGTAGAGGAAAATCTCCTTCCTAACTGTCTCACAGTCACTCAGAAGCAGCCCCGGGATTATGGAGGTCATTACAAAGAAGTACTGACAGTCTTGAACTTGGTTAACAAATAACGAGCCTGCTTTAAAATAAAATCTTTCTTTGCCAGACAGCCCCTTTAAGAAACCGAAAAAGAAGTACATTTACGTACGGGGATATGGAGCCTCAAGGAGGAACTGTTAATGGGCACATAGATCTCATTAAACCAATGGGACCTAAGTTCAGTGCACTGTTCAATGCACACAGATTTGCTGTGTACCAGCATTGACTATGTGTAATCAATTCTATTTCCAAATCACTTGTGACAAAAAGGAAAGGATGATGGAGTAGTAGTCATCCATGTGTCTTTTAATTTATGTAAAACAATTTTGCTATATCCCATCACTAAGCCACTGTCACCACCACCCCGAAACAGGAGTCAGTGGTGCACCCCTGCCTGATGCTGTGAAGTGCCTGCTGTAAGTGCCACCATATCACATTAAAGGGGTTGCGCCACCCAAAAAAAGAATTTTAATATAACTGTACATGAAAAAAGCTGTTACTTTTATAATTTACTTTCTGTTACAAAATGCTCATTTTGTGAGAAACTTTATTTTATTATTAGGTCGCCCCCTGGTGTTTAATCTGTAGATTAATGTGTAAGTCCAGCTACTGAGATGGTCGCACATGCTCAGTTCTATCCTTCAACTGCCACCAGCCATATCCACTGTTAGAAGCTGTTATAGTTTCGGGGGGGGGGGGGGGGGAGGGGAAGAGAACAGCAGCAGAAAGGCTTCACTTCCTGAGAAAGGACACCCCAAATGAATGAATGAATAAATATGGGAAATCAATGGATCCATGTGAGGTACAGGGTTATCATCAGTTTCGTCCCGCCCTCTGAGATACAGATCAGGCAATTCAGTTTGAATATTTTGTATGAAAAATTAAAATTTATAGCTTGAAAATTAAAAGAAAAGCACAATTAACCCAGAATTTTCATTTTTAGAACAGGCCATTCGGCTAAAGCCTGACGAGGACTGACCCTTTGCATGCAGGGATGCTGCTGCATGGGTAGGGAGATGTGATGCATTGCATCTGACACCAGGCTTTAACTTGGCGGTTTTTAATCCCATAAATTACACACGTAATTAAAACACACAACTGTTCCTAGACATTACTGAGGGGACTCCCACAACATTTGGTTAATCATAATGCTGACTTCACACATTCATACAAGCAGGGAGGGTGAAGACCGGGGCACCTCTTTGACTGAAGTTCAGACAGAAAAATTCTACTAAAGCAACTTTGCTTCTTGTCAGACGAGCCGTCTAATAGGTTTCTATAGGGGAGGGGGGGGGGGGGGGGGCGGGTGTAGGACATTTGCTGTGTCATGTAACAGGCCGGCACAATGACCGCTCCGACTGCCGAGCATTAGACACATTCTCCATCACATATTCACACAGACCCCAGTATAACATGACAATGATACAATATGCAGTGAAATGAAATATTACATTTTCCTAGGGATCAATAAAGTGTATCGTAAAAAGAAAATTTAAAAAGAAAATTTAAATTTAAGCTAAATTCGTTTTTAATAAGTTTTCGATGTTCAAAATAGTTGGAGAGTCGGAGTTTCATAAAACTGGTTCTGTGACATATTACTGGGTCAAGAGATGGGCTTAAATCTTATGGAAGATATTACAAAACGGTAACGGTACCCCCCCCCCCCCCCAAGTATTTTACATACTAGATACTTCAAATGTATCCCAAAGCAATACGCCTTCTACATGGTGAACATAGGTAGTCACATGTGCCATGCAAAGGATGATGGGAAGAAAATTCAACTGTAAAATTGGAAGTGTAATACGTGATCTAATCATATATTTCTAAAAATAAAATTAAAAAAAACCTGGGGCTTCATTTTAAGGTTTCTCCACTTTGGACAATTCCTACCCGCTGGGATCCGCAGTGATCAGCTGTAATCCTTGAGGGAGTCTGGCAATAAATGGTCAACCTTTCTGCAGCGCCACCACTGGAGAAACAAAGCATTACATGGTGCCCATTAAAATAAATAGGTCGTCTGTGTAATGCAGGACAGGACGGGTCCTCCGAGGTGAGAGACGCTCTTTGTCACTGTTCTCCACTCTGGCCAAAAGGTAAGGATCTTGAATATTAGAAACTCCAACCGCCCGCCATTAAATCTGGGTAATCTAAACTGGATAGCCCCATTAAAGGGGTTGTGCAATGATTTATGTAAGAAAAAGGTATCATTTCGTACACGAAAATCAATTTCTAAGAAAGCTTAAAACAGCTCTGTACCTCACATGGATCCAGAGCTTTCCCCATTCGTTGGTTCAATTGCTTTGCTGGATTTATTTCAAGCTGGCAGCTCTGAAAGTGCGTGTGTCCTTTCTCAGGGGGCGCGGCCTTTCTCAGGGGGAGTGGCCTTTCTCAGGGGGCGTGGCCTTACTGTTGCAGCTCTCTCCCTGTAACTGTCACAGCTTCTAACAGTAGATACGGCAGGTGGCAGTTGAAGAATGGACAGATAATAAACTGTATATTGAGAAATAATTGCACACATTGGCCTAGATTTACTATGGATTCTGCACCTTGATTTTGTCTACAGCGTGCTGTAGCATTTTGGCATGTTTTAGACATTTTTATTGCACGCTCAACAAGGGGGTGTAACTAAGCATGAAAGTGGGCGTGGCCTAATATGCTAATATCAGATGCACCAGATTTATCATATAGCCTGAGCCAGAAGTAATAATCCTGGTGCATCTTTGGAGTTCAATGTGCCATAAAATAAAATCGGATCAGGTGAAGATTATGCCCCCTGGGAATTTTTTTTTTTTTCTTTTATGTCACTCAATTTGTAAATAATATATCAAACCAATAAACAACGTACGTCAATCATTCATTATCACAAAAAAATATTGGCGGATGTTAATAAATTTAATGAAAAAAATTAAAGGGGTTTTCCAGGTGTTATTGACTGATGACCTATCCCTGCTGATCAGCTGTTTGAGAAGGCACATACGCTGGCAGTAGCGCCATGGCCTTCTCCAGCTTTCCCTAGGCCGTGTGACGTCACATCTGTTATGTGGCCCAGGCGCAACTCAGCCTCATTCAAGTGAATGGGGCTAAACTGCAATACCAAGCACAGCCACTATACAATGGACGGCGCTGTGCTTGGTTAAGGACAGAGAAGGCCGCTGCGTTACTGCAATTACCTGTGCCTTCTCAGACAGCTGATCAGGCGGGGGTCTCGGGGGTCGGACCACCAAAATCAGATACTGATGGCCTAGCCAGGGGATAGGTCATCAGTAAAAAAACACTTAGGACACCCCTATAAAATAAATAATCCCACAAAGCGCTAACATAAATGGTCTTTACTTGATCCATAAAATCTACGCCACCAGCAAGAGAGCTGGCATCGTTTTCAGGTGTAATGTGCCCCATTTTTCTGGCAGACGTATTGGTAATTGAGTTGGGCCGCAGGTGACCCACCAGAGCCAATTCTCACTCACTTTTTTTTAAAGTGGTGGAAAAGTGCAAAAAGTTGCAACTTCTGCTGCAAAATGGCACTTGTGCCAACTTTTTTGACTTCTGTCTAGATGCCTACCCTGTGTAACTAAATCTGGGCCACTGCTTCCCTTGTCTGTCCAATTATGTGGGAGCTGAAATCAGAAGGAATCAGTAAGGGATTTTTTGAAAATTCTTTTCCACTTTAAAAACAAGCAAACAAAGGAAAATCCCTAAACATGTGAACCCTACAAGTGAATACACATGAACAGGGGCGTACATATGAGATTAGGTTCAAATCTGCGCTGTAAGTAAATATAGTAGATAAAATCATATATGCCATAACAGAAAACCAACAGACCCCATTATAGTCAACAAAAAGGAACTATCAGGAACCACTGATGTCAGCCAAGTGACATCCAGCCGTGTCTGTTCCCAAAATAAGGCAGAGGGGAGCAGACGTTGCCCCGGACCCCGAGGACGCCCAAACAGTTCCTCTGTCCTATAGAAGGGGACTAGTATTATAATTGTAAGGGACCTGATATCAAAATTTTGATTTGGGGCCTAGAAGCTTCAAGTCAGAAATAAAATGCTTCATTTTAACAATAAAAATAGATAGATAGATAGATAGATATGATAGGAGATAGATAGATAGAAGATAGATAGATAACAGATAGATAGATAGATAGATAACAAATAGAAGATGGATAGATATAGATATTAGATAGCTAGATAACAGACGACAGATAGATATAGATAAATAGATAACAGATAGATTTCCTCCTCTGTATATATATGCACAACTGCATATGGGTTTGAGCACTTCCTGCTAATACCACGCCATTCTTTTCAGTTTGTATATATAGAGATGCTTGGAGGTGTATAAACTCCAATTTAAATGTGCCTGTTTTCCATCTACAGGCTACATTTAGGTGCACCTGTGAGGCCTGGGCCATACCAGCCAGTCCTGAGTGGGACTCGCAGACTCCCCCCTCCTCCCATTGCAGGCATGGTTACATGCTGGAGGTAACTGGTGAGTGGTCTGTGAGTCGGTCCTCACACTCCTGTAATTCACCCACTGGCCCCTGGTATTGCCCATACGGCTCAGGTAGGTGAGTGTTAGGACCCGAGCTACTTGAGAAACCTTGGCGCGGTGCTCGGGCTCAGATATGTCCTCCTAGTAGGACATGTTGGCTAATCTCTCAATTTTAACACCAGTTTGAGGGCTTAGTAAGATCGCAGAGTGCACCTGTCCTTGCTATTAGATAGATAACAGATAGTAGATAGATAAAGAAAAAAATTCCACGGCACATCACTGCTTGAGAAAGGTCCCAGCAAGTGGACCAAAACGTTGCTGTCTGGTGAATAAAGCATCTACTTGGATTTTACGCCTTGGATGTGCTGTGGAATTTTTTTCTTTATTTTAAATATTTTTTTCGGGGTGGATCGTCCTCACAGCTGCTGGCACTCTATATATACGAGCTATACTGCGGTGCTGCCCAGTCTTTATTTTTTGCTAGATAGATATGAGATAGATAGATAGGAGATAGACAGATAGATATGAGACAGATAGGTAGATATGAGATAGATAGATAGATATGTAGATAGATAGATAGATAGATAGATAGATAGATAGATAGATAGATAGATAGATAGGAGATATATAGATAGATAGATAAATAGATAGGAGATATATAGATATATAGATAGGAGATAGATAGATAGATAGATAGATAGATAGATAGGAGATAGATAGATAGATAGATAGATAGATAGATAGATAGATAGACAAAGAAAGATGAGATAGATAAATACATGATACTTAGGCCTCATGCACACGACCGTTGTGTGCATCCGAGGCCATTGTGCCGTTTTCAGTTTTTTTTCGCGGACCCATTGACTTTCAATGGGTCCGTGGAAAAATCGGAAAATGCACCGTTTGGCAGCCGCATCCGTGATCCGTGTTTCCTGGCCATGAAAAAAATAGGACCTGTCCTATTTGTTTCACGGCCAACGGTTCACTGATCCATTCAAGTCAATGGGTCCGTGAAAAATCACGGATGCACACAAGATTGTCATCCGCGTCCGTGATCCGTGTCCGTTTTTTCCTATCATTTCAATGGCAAACGTGACTTAGATTTTTTTTTCATTTTTCATGTCCGTGGATCTTCCAAAAATCAAGGAAGACCCACGGACGAAAAAACGGTTACGGATCACGGACCTATGGACCCAGTTTTTGCGGACCTTAAAAAAAAAAAACGGTCGTGTGCATGAGGCCTTAAATAGATAAATGATAGAAAATAGGTAGATGGATAGATATAGACGATAGATAATATATACATACATGATGGATAGATAAGAGAGATATAGATAGATAGATAGATGACACAGATAAGAGATCTTCAGACATGGATAGATTCTATAGAACGGTCTTTTCCGGAAGCCTCACGTTGTCTCTTCTCTTCTTCCCATCTGTAAACCCTAAATGGTATTTTTCGTTCTCCGGAACTATCTAATGGAGGAGCCGCCATCAGGGCTCTCGGAGCAGCTGCGTTATGTCATACGTGTGTGGCGCAGGCCAGGGTCACCTGCGCTGTGTCAAAGTGACTACTCCATTGAAGGAACATTTTAAAAATCAAACAGATTTAATTAAATACGTGTCCTGGGAAACACTTTGCCTCCGTATTACTGCAAATGTAAATTAAACACTAAGCAGTTCCCTGTCATAAGTCAGTGCAGCGCAGCGTCAATTAGCTCCAGAAAGCCATTACGGCGAGCTTGAAAAGGGACAGCAGCTCCTATTAATATCGTGGCCCCTGCAGATCATTTTGTCCTAAGACAGAGAGAGTGCTGAAGAACACGGAAAACTGCAAATACATGAAAACTAGGAACAAACGGCAACGATATAAAATAATGTAGAAGTGAGGATCGGCCTCAGAAGGGCGTCGCTGTCCTGCACCGCCAGAGAAAAGTTGCACATTTCGGTACAAAATTTGTGACTTTTCACCCTTCTCCAACATTTTTAGAGGTTTTACCAAAAGTGGGTGGACTGTGGGTAGAAGTTTGTGGCTGTGGTCTCCATGGCGACGCATTTAACAATATCTCCCCCCAAGTCTTTCATGAAAACAAGGCTTGGACTTCCAAGGTGAAATGAACACAGATAAGGTAGGGAGGTCAGGGGCCCTGAACAACTGCCCGTATAGGGCCCAGATATTTCTCATGGAAGCTATGCGCCTGTCAGCAGGATCACACCTATTAAACCAGTAGGGCTGGTGGGGTTGATCCTGATGATTAAACTGATACATTTCTTGTGGAAATCAGTCACAGTGTTCCAAAGAAGAAAAAAAAAGAGACTTTATGAAAATGAAGACGTGGCCAGCACTGGAAAGCGGAGTAGCTGGGGTGCACCCAGGGGCTAGGGCCTCATTTGCATAAATAATGGCTGTTTTGATGGGGTTGATCCTGCTGACAGGTGCTATTTACAGCAGAACCACAACACAAGGCCTCCCGGGCTAACTGGTTTCACAGCTCGCAGTTCTCAGCGTCCCCTGCAGGGCAGACAAGCGAGGCTCATACAGCAGACTCCATATCAGCCATGTGTCTGGTCTGTGTTCACACAAGGCGCTTACATAACTCTATCCCCTGATTAAAGGATCAGCAAATGTTTTACTGAGGACTGACTTAGCAACACGAAGGACGTTCTTACAGGAGAAAAAAAAGTTTCTGAAATGTTTATTATTCCAGAGGTCAGAAATAAAATATTCATTTTAAAAATGAAGATAGATCGATCGACAGACAGATAGATAGATAAATAGGCAGCACACTCAAAAATTAATAAAAAATGTATTCACCCATGTGGACGCGACGTTTCGGCTCAAGCTCTAGTGTTTGAGTCTAAACGTTGCGTCCACATGGGTGAATACATTTTTTATTCATTTTGGAGAGTGCTGCCTATTTACCCTTTTTTGATACTTTGGACATTGGTCTAGCTCCACTCGGCTTTGCACTCATCTTTTTGCTGATCTAATTTTTCTGGTGCTTGCATTTTTTTGCTACAAGATAGATGATAGATAAATAGAGAAAGAGATGAGATAGCTAAATGATAGATAAAAAGATAGATAGAAAATATATAAATGGATAGATAGATAGATAGATAGATATGAGATAGATAGATAGATAGATAGAAGATAGACATACAGATAGAGAGAAAGAGAGATGAGATAGATAAATGATAGATAGAAGATAGATAGATAGATATAAAATAGAGATAGATAGATAGATAGATAGATAGATAGATAGATAGATAGATATAAGATAAATAGATAAATAGATAGATAGAAGATAGATGACACAGATAAGAGATCTGTAGACATGGAGAGATTTTATAGAGCGGTGTCTCCGGATTTACACCCCTCGTACAGTGTCTTCACCTTTCACACATAACGAGTCATAAGATGCCGCAATAAACGTCTACAGTAAAACCGCAGTCTTACTGTTTTATATGAGGAGAACGCTGTCCGTCTGTCCATCAGCAGAAACATCAGACGGACTTGCAGGAGCCAAAAACTGAGAGGAGGAGACCCAGAATATGAAACCACAATGCTGGACAGCGGGGCACATAGAAGAGAGGGGGGCCATAGCAAAAGATCAGAGTGGACCCCAATTATGGTGAAGGCCTTCGTTCCGCCCCCTGATTCCCTTTCCATGACCCTTGGGCCAATTCTCCACCCCATTGTTTACTAGTAATTCAGTTCCTCCGAAGAGGTGAGTACTGGACAGGTTTGTATCCCTCGGTAGCAGAGAGGAGGGAGGAGGACTAACCCAAGGGTGTCATTGCAGCTGCCTGGTCTGCCTCCATGTTATGTCCAGCCTTGATGTTGTGCTGGGTGGACATATAAAAGTAACAGCAGCCCGTGAGTTACCTTCCAGTGGCGACCGGCGTATTTTCCCAGTCCTCAGAAGCAAAACATAAACCCCTTTTGCCACCAATTACACGTATCTAGCGCCATGTGCGTATAGGAACATATAGCGTTACAGATGTAGCAGAGCTGTCTGCTGAGGTTAATAACATGGCCGCGTCCCAGCCACCACCCAAAATTAAAAATGACAATACAAATAGTACTTATCTGACTGTTGTAATCACACACAAAGGTGGGGTCTGGTGGAAAATAAGTGTCCGGGTGATTATGCCATCCACTCTACACGGAAAACATGGCTGGTTATCCATGTCACCTCCTTGGTTTCCTATGCATTTTACTGTTCCGGGTCAGTGGTCTCCACCCGCGGCTCTGAAGCATACTGGCCTTAAACCCTTCCCAATGACCCGGGGGCCACCCGCCGCGGTAAATAATAATATGACGCTCCTCTCCTGACTCCTGTATCACCATCCAAGGGCATCTGGAGTAGGGGACAGAACGTGGCAGTCGGCCACCACAGGGGGGCAGTATTTTGTGACGCACTGTAGTATTAGGCTCTGCTGGGGTGGTATAATGTGCCGCAATATGGTATTTCTGGCCCCGCCTTCTGTCAGTCTGGGCCCCACTACAAAAATAGGGCCACTTTTAGTTTTTTTCCCAGGACCACTTTAAGTTCCCACTCTGCCCCTGCTGAGAGTTGGAGACGAGAGCTACAAAACAAGGACAGATTCTCCTCTTCTCCAGAGCCTATAAAGTCCATATTATGGAGCTGCAGCGATGTGCCGCCATATGGTGCCTGCCTATGGCGCTGCTGTCTCCCCTAGAAGCAATGATTTTAGGGGACAATAACTCTGTAAGACGTAGAGGGCAATAAGGTCCTGCCCGACACCGCATGCTCCATTTCTAGCGACTAGTCAATACAGGAGCAGCAGAGCTGAATTTGTCATTCAGCTTGCAAAAACAAACATTCAACATGTTTATGGAGCGCAACGTAGTTGATTTCCCTGCAGATCAAAGTTAAAGCAGACATAAGGTGGGCATTGCGAAAGACTCTGCTGCCACAGGGGTATTGTCACACCGCAAAAAATAGTTACCCCGACCCTTGGGGCAAACTTCATAGGGCCAACTGCAGGTGAAACGTGGTGCCAAATCAAACAAACGGGCAAACATATAATCAGGGTCGTGTGGAAGCTAGTGGGATTCAATCAGTGCGCACCTGCTCTGTAACATCCATATGGACTTGTAGAGCACGAGGGGGGGGGGGGGGGGACAACCCCATGTTCCATCTCAAATTACTAATAAGGGTCATACTGTGTGGGGAAAAAATCATGTTTATACATACTGATCTAGCTCGATAAATTGTCAGATGTGGCAGAGTTGACTTTGTCATGGTCGCACGTCACAAACAATTCAACAACAAAAAATGACATGACAGATTCGGCACTGCTACATCTAATTAACACTAATCAAATTGTTTTATAATTAGATTTCCTTTTTTTACAGCATCCAGCCAATACGGTTTATGTTCCTGGAGGCTCCAGCCTTAATCACCTCTATCAGGATCTCGTTCAGCTGGAACTGTCCCATCGACGCTGTCCAAGTTTTTGTAAGGACGTGCGTTAGTCACACGGTCATCGAGCAGATTCCATTAAATAGATCTTATATGGAGTAATGATACAAAGGGTTAATATCTCTTACCATAATAATCCATAGTATAATGTAGTAGAACAATAGTACAGAGTATATAGTAGTACAATAGTACAGAGTATATAGTAGTACAATAGTACAGAGTATATAGTAGTACAATAGTACAGAGTATATAGTAGTACAATAGTACAGAGTATATAGTAGTACAATAGTACAGAGTATAGTAGTACAATAGTACAGAGTATATAGTAGTACAATAGTACAGAGTATATAGTAGTACAATAGTACAGAGTATATAGTAGTACAATAGTACAGAGTATATAGTAGTACAATAGTACAGAGTATATAGTAGTACAATAGTACAGAGTATATAGTAGTACAATAGTACAGAGTATATAGTAGTACAATAGTACAGAGTATATAGTAGTACAATAGTACAGAGGATATAGTAGTACAATAGTACAGAGTATGTAGTAGTCTAGTAGTACAGAGTATATAGTAGTCCACATAATTGTGTCGCAGTACAATAGTACAGAGTATAGTATAGTAGTATAATAATACATAGTTCAATGGGGTGGTACAATAGTACATAGTAGTTTAATAGTATGATAGAACATAGTAGTGTAGTGGTAGCATAATAATACAGTGTAAGGCCTCCTGCACACGACCGTATTCCTTTTTTAGTATTTTGCGGTCCATTTTTCACGGATCTGTTTTTCCGTTTTTTGTTTCAGTAGTGTTTCCGCTTCCGTTCCATTTTGCCGTTCCATTTTTCTGTTTGGTTTCCATTTGAGATACGTTGTTTGCGGATCGCAAACGGAAGCATACAATAATGTTTAAATAGTAAGTACATAAAAAAATTGGGCTGGGCATAACATTTTCAATAGATGGTTCCGCAAAAAACGGAACGGATACGGAACGCAAAAAATAGAACGTAAACGGAAAAAAAAACCTTTGCCTGCAGGAGGCCTAATAGTACATACAGAATTCCTTACTATAGGAAAAAGCCCAGCCCTTTGTGTGCTCCTATGGTCCCGGCTACCAGAGAGGCCGGCGCCTTTTCCTATAGTGTGCAAGCATGACCACCGCTACTGGATTGCAGGGTGGTCATAACCATGGAAACGAGCAGTGTATAACGTGATGGAAAAGTAAATCCAGCCAGCAAAGGAGGCAATATGGATAATCACAATACATTAGTAAGTGCCTTGTATTAACTTTCTCTTCATAATAAATGGCACTTGCTGAAGTGAGACAACCTCTTTAAAGGGAACCTGTCACCAGGATTTTGTGTATAGAGCTGAGGACATGGGCTGCTAGATGGCCGCTAGCACATCCGCAATACCCAGTCCCCATAGCTCTGTGTGCTTTTATTGTGTAAAAAAACGATTTGATACATATGCAAATTACCCTGAGATGAGTCCTGTACATGAGATGAGTCAGGGACAGGACTCCTCTCAGGTTAATTTGCATATGTATCAAATCGTTTTTTTTTTTTACACAATAAAAGCACACAGAGCTATGGGGACTGGGTATTGCAGATGTGCTAGCGGCTATCTAGCAACCCATGTCCTCAGCTCTATGCACAAAATCCCGGTGACAGGTTCCCTTTAAGTACCAAAGAATGGAGCGTCGTATGATAGCTCTGTAATGCTGAGTGTGGCCCTTGTAGGTGGCCCCTCGTTTCTGTGACTGAGCGACGCAGTAATTTACCAGACAATGGCTGCAAATAAATTTCATTGAAATAAGGAATAACAAGTGTAAAGATGAGCAGTGACGATTACGTGTCCAGAACACACGCTACCATCAGACAGAGGACATCACACCGCTACTGTCCTGCCGCAAAACTCAAACTCAGTGACTACCAGTGGACTCGATTATAGGGCCCCACAGACACTACAAATGACCAGTGACCCACTTAATACACTGTATTTATTGGCCTCTCTGTGTGGCCCCGACAGCGCTTTACAAGGTTAATAAATTAAATAAGTTAACATTTAGAATTAAAAGAAAATACATAAAACACTATAGTCAAATAACAGATCACACCTGTGATCAAAAATGACTAGTAAATGTAATTGTTAAAGGGGTTTTCAGGAGTTTAATTGTCTCACTTCAGCAACTGGCATTTATCATGTAGAGAAAGTTAATACAAGGCACTTACTAATGTATTGTGATTGCCCATATGGCCTCCTTTGATGGCCGTAACCCCAGGTCTGGATATGAGCAGTGTATAATGTGATAGAAAAATGAATCCAGCCAGCAAAGGAAGCAATATGGACAATCACAATACATTAGTAAGTGCCTTGTGTTAATGCTGTCTACAGGATAAATGCTGAACTGAGACAACCCCTTTAATACCGATGGCCTGTCCTCAGGATAGGTCATTAGTAAGTGATCGGTGGGGTTCTGACCCCGGCACCACCGCCGATCAGCTGTTTGAAGTGGCTGTGGCGCTCCAGTTGTATAGTGGCCGTGCTTGTATTACAGCCCAGGCCCATTCACTTGAATAAGAATGAGTTGCGCCATGGTCATGTGACTGATTAACTTGACTTCGGTGACCTAGTACGAAGCTGTGGTGCTAATGGCCTCTCCAAGCAGCTGATAGGTCATCTATATCTGATCAGTGGGGGTGTGAACCCAGGCCTATCAATATTGAACTCCGGGGAAACCCCTTTAAAGGGGTTCTTCCACAACAAACACATCACTTATCCACAGAATAGGTGATAAGTGTTTGATCTCCGAGGGTCCCTCACCAATCATGAGAACGAGGATCCCACGTCTCACACTTGAAGGGAGCACCAGTCACATATGCTCGTTGCCGTTCCATTTAAAGTCTATGGGACTGATGAAATTAGACGAGCACAGTGCTCAGCTATCTACATAGTCCCATTGCCTCTCAATGCAGACTCACTCATCACACAGGCATGGACACCACTCCAAATGGAGGCCACAATGATCAGTGGGAGCCCCAAAAGTGGAGCCCTCCCAGAGATCAGACACTATAGATGATAAGGTCTGATTATAGGAAAACATAAAAGATTGATTCTTAGACATATCAGTTTCTGAGAAAGCTGTGTGACAAGAAATATGTCTGCCATTACACTTTCCCTGTGTACTGGAATCTGTCTCGGAATAATGTGGGACATCTCCTCCGAAGCCTAGAAGAGCATATGAATATCACAGAAGGACGGTCCCCAGCTCAGAAGCCAGAGATGTTGGGTTGCTCTTCCTCTGGAGGACTCAGGGTCCAATTGTTTGAATGGACACCATGTAATACCACATTTCCCCTGTAGTGGCCACTGCAGGAGAAAACTGCAGCTGCCTCCAGCGATTACTGATGATCACTTGTGACGTTTACCCTGAGCGTTCTGAAAGGAGCGCTCTGTATGCGCGATTGTACCAGCGTTTACAATCGCGCATACAGAGACAAGCGAACGCCCATGTGAGTCTGTCTCATATGTTAGTTTCACCTTTTAAGTTGCATTACTGAAATAAATGAACTTTGTACGATATTCAAATTTTTCAAGTTTCACCTGTAGATAGATACCACCTTCTAGGCCAACAGCTAGGGGCTAATGCATTTACACCCACCGAGCCCCCACCAGATCCGGGCGGAGGGAACGTTCACTCAGTGCTGATGCAAATGACATGAAAGCAGGTTTAGCAGAGAGCTGCCGGCTGCACTTTTACTTGGCAGGTCTGAATAGGAGGAAATAAGCCATCGGACGGCTCAGCTAAGTCTTCCTGCAGCCGACTTCAGTCTCTGTGAAAGAAACTGCCCCAAAGGAAAAAACTTCTAGAAGTCAGCTTCCTTTATTATGACTACAGGGGTGCGGGGTTCGCCCTGGATTTTGTTTTTAAGACATTCAACAGAAAACTATTCCAAAAAGACTAAAGTGACAATACTGTCTTTTCAGAGGTAGCAGAGTTGGATTTGTCCTTTAGCCTTTTTGAGGATACATTATTTTGGAGAGAGTAGGTATAGGTAGTCAGTCCTAACGTTAAACCAGACCACACCTGGCGATGTCAAAATAAGCTCTGCTACATCTGAGACACATGGTCGCGCTGGAGTTTAAGCCGTACACATAGGGGACGGAAATGCTGGGATCTTTTACCGTCAGGTAAAATCCACAAGGATTGCAGGCGTGTGAATGAGACTTTAACAAATCTCATCCACGTGCTACCGAATATTTGGGGGATTGACCAGCGGATTTGTAAATCCACAGCAGGATAAGTGGGGTGAAATCCATGCTGAATCCATAGCGGACTACAGGCAGATTTTCACTACCATATGGATGTACCCGTAAAGTGACATAAATGCTTAAAGGGGTTGTCTTACTTTAGTAAGTGGCATTTATCATGTAGAGAAAGTTAATACAAGGCACTTACTAATGTATTGTGATTGTCCATATTGCTTCCTTTGGTGGCTGGATTCATTTTTCCATCTCATTATACACAGCTCGTTTCCATGGTTACGACCACCCTGCAATCCATCAGTGGTGGTCGTGCTTGCACATTGTAGGAAATGGCCTTTCTGGTGGCGGGACCGTGGGAGTGTGCAAAGGCTGGTGCTTTTTCCTATAGTGTGTAAGCACGACCACCGCTACTGGATTGCAGGGTGGTCGTAACCATGGACACGAGCAGTGTATAATGAGATGGAAAAATGAATCCAGCCAGCAAAGGAAGCAATATGGACAATCACAATACATTAGTAAGTGCCTTGTATTAACTTTCTCTACATGATAAATACCATTTGCCAGAGTGCGACAACCCCTTTAAGGCCTCACGACCATATGTATTTTTGGATCCGCAAAATACAAGTACTGGTCTTGTGCATCCCACAATTTCCAAGGACCCCATTGTCAAAATGCCCATTCTGATCTGCAAAACGGACAAGAACATAGAATGCTAATGTCTGTAAAGAGCTGCGGAATATAGCAGCGCCATATAAATGCATGAAATAAATAAAAAAATAAAAAAAACATGACATGTTCTATATTTTTGCGGGACGGACATGCGGATACAGACAGTACACGGTGTGCACCGTCCGCATTTTTTGCGCATTGCATGGTCGTGTGAATGAGGCCTAAAGGTCGATGCCGTCTTAAAGGCCTAGGCTTCAAACAGAACTTCTAGGAGCAGCACACAGACATGGCACATAAAGAAAAATCCACTACATCATAGCATTTACAGAGGTAGCAGAGCTGAATTTGTCATGTGTCACTGTAGGAAGTATAGGAAAGGATATTTCTTTCTTTTCTTTTTATTTGGCGACCGCTCTGTTCACGCTTTTACGCGTGACTGTAGGTCAATGTAAAGCAGTATCGGAGCTCAAAGGTATCGCACAACGCAGTCCGAAAAGACAAATGACAAATACATCTCTGCTGTATCTGCGGGTTAAGATAGTGTACTAACTTTAGTCGCAGTCCTACATGAAACCATAGATAACAACCGATGACAAACTCAGCTTGACTACCCTGCTATCTGTATAGAAGAAGATGGGAGTTATAGTATGTGTCACTTGAACTGCGCAGTCGACCTGCATAGACTATAATAAGAGGAAGGGGAAGGGCTCATGCACACAAACGTATTTCTTTTTTTTTTTTTTTCGGACTGTATACGGAACCATTGATTTCAATGGGTCCAAAAAACTGAAGTTACTCCATGTGCATTCCGTTTCCGTATGTCCGTATTTCCGTTCCACAAGAAAATAGAACTTGTCCTATTATTGTCCGCATTACGGACACGGATAGGACTGTTCTATTAGGGGCCAGCTGTTCCGTTCCGCAAAATACGGAATGCACACGGGCGTCATCCGTATTTTTTGCTGATCCCTTTTTTGCGGACTGCCAATACATACGGTCGTGTGCATGAGGCCTTAGTGATATTTTTACTCTGGTCTCATCTCGCCCTCATCGTAGGAGAGTCTCCCACATATTAGTAAGTTGCCCTCATGCACCTTTTGTCAGGGAGGAATCAGCCCCATCAAGAAAGAACTTGTCCGTGCAGATAACAATCACCTCTGACAGAAACAAATGAGCGCGGTCACAGCAGCACAACCAGCACCTTGTGAGCGCTGATAACAGGAGGCCCATCCATGTGTCACCTCCCTTCCAAACTGCAACTCTTCTCTCCAATTTCTTCTCCCCATCGCCCTTCAGTGCAGTATATATATATTTTAGCATATGAGCCGTTCTGTACACAGATGTAGCAGAGCTGAATTTGTTATTAAAATATCCGCCGCCAGCATCGGCCTCCTCGAAGAGTTGTGCCAGATGACAAACTTAGCTCGTCTATGCACATAAACGAAAAGATTAATCTTTGCTTGTGAAATATAATAAATGACGACTTAACGCAGACGTGTACGTTACACTGTTATACACCCTGCAAGGTCCACACAACCTCAGATACGCAAATTAAGAGAGAAAAAAACAAATGCATGAAAATTCACATTTTTGTGGCGTAAAAAAAGACAAACGGTTATTTTGCAAGACAAACCAGCGGCGTAACGTCATCGTATGGGACGAGGGAGGCAGGTGGAGAGCTTAGGTCTAATGTAATGACATAACACCGCCACTATACAGTGGTATATACCGCAGACGTAGGGGTGGTCACCACTGCGTTATCCACAGTGCGATTTCTATAGACAATTAATATTTCCTCATTTATATTTGTATATTATCTCATACTGTATTGTATACAGTTTATATACAGCTATATAGCGCCATATCGTGTATTATAGTTTAATACGGTGTAGTATATGTATAGGGCATTGCATATAGTACAGTATAGTGCATTATAAGAATGGTGCATTAACCATAATATGTAATACATAAAACAATAATGATTTATTGTGCTTTATATATACGGTAGTGTATTATGTGTATAGTTCTCTATATAGTGTATTATATGTATAATGCTTTATATGTGTGTATTTACTGCATGTATATTGCTTTATACATAATGCACTATATACGGTATAGAGTATTTGATGTACAGTGCTTTATAGCGTAATATATACAGTATAAGGTATTTATGTATAATGCTTAATACATAGTGCTTTATATAGTGTATTATATGTATAGTGTATATACTGCATTTATAGTGCATTATATACAGTATAGAGTATTTTATGTATAGTGCTTTATATATAGTGTATTATATACAGTATGCTGTATTTTATGTATAATACATGTATAGTGCTTTACAGTATATATAGTGTATTATATGTATAGTGCTTTACAGTATAGTGTATTACATGTATAGTGCTTTACAGTGTATATAGTGTATTACATGTATAGTGCTTTACAGTATATATAGTGTATTATATGTATAGTGCTTTACAGTGTATATAGTGTATTACATGTATAGTGCTTTACAGTATATATAGTGTATTATATGTATAGTGCTTTACAGTATATATAGTGTATTACATGTATAGTGCTTTACAGTGTATATAGTGTATTATATGTATAGTGCTTTACAGTATATATAGTGTATTACATGTATAGTGCTTTACAGTATATAGTGTATTACATGTATAGTGCTTTACAGTATATATAGTGTATTATATGTATAGTGCTTTACAGTATATATAGTGTATTACATGTATAGTGCTTTACAGTATATAGTGTATTACATGTATAGTGCTTTACAGTATATATAGTGCATTACATGTATAGTGCTTTACAGTATATATAGTGTATTATATGTATAGTGCTTTACAGTATATATAGTGTATTACATGTATAGTGCTTTACAGTATATATAGTGTATTACATGTATAGTGCTTTACAGTGTATATAGTGTATTACATGTATAGTGCTTTACAGTATATAGTGTATTACATGTATAGTGCTTTACAGTATATAGTGTATTACATGTATAGTGCTTTACAGTATATATAGTGTATTATATGTATAGTGCTTTACAGTATATATAGTGTATTACATGTATAGTGCTTTACAGTATATAGTGTATTACATGTATAGTGCTTTACAGTATATAGTGTATTATATGTATAATGCTTTACAGTATATATAGTGTATTACATGTATAGTGCTTTACAGTATATAGTGTATTACATGTATAGTGCTTTACAGTATATAGTGTATTATATGTATAATGCTTTACAGTATAGTGTATTACATGTATAGTGCTTTACAGTATATATAGTGTATTACATGTATAGTGCTTTACAGTATATAGTGTATTACATGTATAGTGCTTTACAGTATATAGTGTATTATATGTATAATGCTTTACAGTATATAGTGTATTATATGTATAATGCTTTACAGTATATAGTGCATTACATGTATAGTGCTTTACAGTATATATAGTGTATTACATGTATAGTGCTTTACAGTATATATAGTGTATTATATGTATAGTGCTTTACAGTATATATAGTGTATTACATGTATAGTGCTTTACAGTATATAGTGTATTACATGTATAGTGCTTTACAGTATATAGTGTATTATATGTATAATGCTTTACAGTATATATAGTGTATTACATGTATAGTGCTTTACAGTATATAGTGTATTATATGTATAATGCTTTACAGTATATATAGTGTATTACATGTATAATGCTTTACAGTATATAGTGCATTACATGTATAGTGCTTTACAGTATATAGTGTATTACATGTATAGTGCTTTACAGTATATAGTGTATTATATGTATAATGCTTTACAGTATAGTGTATTACATGTATAGTGCTTTACAGTATATATAGTGCATTACATGTATAGTGCTTTACAGTATATATAGTGTATTACATGTATAGTGCTTACAGTATATAGTGTATTACATGTATAGTGCTTTACAGTATATGTGTGTTATATGTATAATGCTTTACAGTATAGTGTATTACATGTATAGTGCTTTACAGTATAGTGTATTACATGTATAGTGCTTTACAGTATATAGTGTATTATATGTATAATGCTTTACAGTATATAGTGTATTATATGTATAATGCTTTACAGTATATAGTGCATTACATGTATAGTGCTTTACAGTATATATAGTGTATTACATGTATAGTGCTTTACAGTATATATAGTGTATTACATACAGTATATTTTATGTCTAGTGCTTTATATGCAGTGTACTATATGTTTAGCCAAAGTGCAGTATACATTATATCTAGTGTATGACACGTATAATGCATTAGTACGGTGATTAGCGCCATGTTTTATACCCGGCACATTATGTTACCTGCAGTGCATTCCTTATAGAGTATTATGGACTGAGCATCATCTGCAGTATTATTCATAGAAGACTGTAGAGCGTTACACATCCATAGTATATTATACTTAGACCATCGTGCATTATCCTTCATACCGTACATGTAGTGCAGTAACCAGAAAGTTTTAATGGTTCTTCTGCTGCTTCATCTCCAAAATGTAGTAGAGCTGAGTTTGTAATTTGCAGCCCACTCCCGATATCATCAGCAGTGATTTATGCCCATCATGATAAATCTTAGTGAATTTTTTCAAAGCCCTAATAATAAAAGAGCTACATGACAAATCCAGCTCTGCTAAGTTTAGCTTTATGTGACATGGGGCCTGTAAATGAACTACATGTACAAGAACAACTATAGGCAGTCATACTCCATCGATATTGCAGCGTACCTCTGACAACCTCCGCTACGTGTAGTCATATACACATCATGACCAATGTTTGTATCACCCCACATTGGAAATTCCAGAAAATGAAAGAGGATCATTTCTACACCTATGATCTAGCAGGGTCACACTGTGGCCCCCTGCTTCACCTAAACACCCAAAGGGCACCCCAGGAGGTGACACCCCACAGGACCTTACCTTTTCCTCTCCTTGTCAGCAGTCATGATGACTTGTCAGCTGCTCAGATAGTCTCAATGGTACAGATAGCTCCTGGAGGTGAAGTGACAGCGAAAGCACCTGCGGTCTGGAGGGGTCCGGGGGAGGAGAAGGGGTTAACGTAATGCAATATGGAAAAAAAAATACTAATAATATAATAAAAGCAACAAAACTAGAAGAGCAAAGTGAAGCGTGGCCGTGTGCTGGGGCCGGCTATACAGTCTCAGGTCACTGCTGAGGATTGTATAGCCGCCCGGGGGGGAGGGGGCTCACAGGGGGGGCAGGAGGAGACCAATGCTCGTGTATCCTGCCGGCCGGCGGCTGCAGGCTGCTGGGAGCTGAGCTCGGAGCTCCCACAGGTCTTCGGTGGGTGGAGGATCTCTGGGGCTCCGCAGCTTGTCCTGTTCCAGGAGAAGAAGCAACTTCACTTGTGAGAGCCCGCCCTGCTGCAGCCGCCACCCCGCCTCCCTCTGCGGCCGCCCGGCCTGCTGTCAGGGTCAAGCAAGTTGACAGCGGACGCGAGAGAAGCCTGAATATCTCCCCAAGTTCCTGGGCGCGGGTTTAGGAGTGAACTTAGTGGCTGCAGAGGTCACAGCCCGCACCGTGCAGTGTCCTGTGTGCACACCTGTAACTACCTGGCTGCGGTACCGCCACTGGATTATACTGTGTGGTCACCTAATGTGACCGACTGATCTGCACCTGTCCATGTATCATCTATATATATATATGTGTCATCTATCATCAGTGTGGACTGGGATGCCTAATGCCCACCAGTAAAATTAATTCTGGGGGCCCATTGTACAGCGACACGCAAATATTACCTGCCTATACAGAGGCAGACAGCAGCAAGACACTACAAGATGAGGATTATGGGGGTCTCTGCAACAACTTCAAAAAGTGGCTCCCAGAGCAGAGAGAATACTGGCTGGCCTGCCTCTATTCCTAGAGGCCATTTTAACCTTCTAATGCATATATAATAATAAACTGGATAGTCTACCCAGTTTTTTATATTGATATAGGTTATTTGAGATGCTGTGCTGGTGGACTGGGGGCCCACCTTTCTCAGGGGCCCACCGGTGGATTCCCCTGTGGGTCAGTCCGAGCCTGTCTATCATCTACCCATAGATGAATCTGTCTATGTATGGATCTCATATCTATTTCATACCTACCTGTCCTATAGCGATCAATCTATGTATGTAATCTCTCCATCAATCACATATCTGTCATTTATCTATCTATATCTCATGCTTACCTATCAGCTATCAATCCATCAATATATCTATCTACAGCCAGGTCCATAAATATTGGGACATCGGCACAATTGTAACATTTTTGGCTCTATACACCACCACAATGGATTTGAAGAGAAATGAACAAGATGTGCTTTACCTGCAGACTGTCAGCTTTAATTTCAGCTTTAATTTGAGGGCATTTACATCCAAATCAGGTGAACGGTGCAGGAATCACAACAGTTTGCATCTGTGCCTCCCACTTGTTAAGGAACCAAAAGTAATGGGACAGAATAATAATCATAAATCAAACTTTCACTTTTTAATACTTGGTTGCAAATCCTTTGCCGTCAATTACAGCCTGAAGTCTGGAACGCATAGACATCACCAGACGCTGGGTTTCATCCCTGGTGATGCTCTGCCAGGCCTCTACTGCAACTGTCTCCAGTTCCTGCTTGTTCTTGGGGCATTTTCCCTTCAGTTTTGTCTTCAGCAAGTGAAATACATGCTCAATCGGATTCAGGTCAAGTGATTGACTTGGCTATTACATAACATTCCACTTCTTTCCCTTAAAAAACTATTTTTGCTTTTGCAGTATGCTTTGGGTCATTGTCCATCTGCATTGTGAAGCGCCGTCCAATGAGTTCTGTGGCATTTGGCTGAATATGAGCAGATAATGCCCGAAACACTTCAGAATTCATCCTGCTGCTTTTGTCAGCAGTCACATCATCAATAAATACAAGAGAACCAGTTCCATTGGCAGCCATACATGTCCACGCCATGACACTACCACCACCATGCTTCACTGATGAGGTGGTATGCTTAGGATCATGAGCAGTTCCTTTCCTTCTCCATACTCTTCTCTTCCCATCACTCTGGTACAAGTTGATCTTGGTCTCATCTGTCCATAGGATGTTGTTCCAGAACCGTGAAGGCTTTTTTAGATGTTGTTTGGCAAACTCTAATCTGGCCTTCCTGTTTTTGAGGCTCACCAATGGTTTACATCTTGTGGTGAACCCTCTGTATTCACTCTGGTGAAGTCCTCTCTTGATTGTTGACTTTGACACACATACACCTACCTCCTGGAGAGTGTTCTTGATCTGGCCAACTGTTGTGAAGGGTGTTTTCTTCACCAGGGAAAGAATTCTTTGGTCATCCACCACAGTTGTTTTCCGTGGTCTTCCAGGTCTTTTGGTGTTGCTGAGCTCACCGGTGCGTTCCTTCTTTTTAAGAATGTTCCAAACAGTTGTTTTGGCCACGCCTAATGTTTTTGCTATCTCTCTGATGGGTTTGTTGTGTTTTTTCAGCCTAATGATGGCTTGCTTCACTGATAGTGACAGCTCTTTGGATCTCATCTTGAGAGTTGACAGCAACAGATTCCAAATGCAAATAGCACACTTGAAATTACTCTGTTCCTTTTACCTGCTCATTGTAATTGGGATAATGAGGGAATAACACACACCTGGTCATGGAACAGCTGAGAAGCCAATTGTCCCATTACTTTTGGCCCCTTAACAAGTGGGAGGCACATATGCAAACTGTTGTAATTCCTGCACCGTTCACCTGATTTGGATGTAAATTCCCTCAAATTAAAGCTGACAGTCTGCAGGTAAAGCACATCTTGTTTGTTTCATTTCAAATCCATTGTGGTGGTGTATAGAGCCAAAAATGTTAGAATTGTGTAGATGTACCAATATTTATGGACCTGATTGTATATATTCTATCTGTCTATCTATTATCTATCTATCCATTCATCTCTCTCTATTTGTCTGTCTGTGCAACTGTTATTCCTATGTATCTCTAATCTTTCTGTATGTTCATCCATCCGTCTATCAATCATTTGTCTCCCTGTCCAACAGTCCGTCTATCTATCTGTCCGTCCATAAATATCTGTCACATAACTGTCTGTCTGTACATTGGTCCACCTGTCCAGTTGTCCAATTATCTATCTATCTAATATCTATCTACAGGTGGAACTCGGAAAAAGTGAATATCGTGCAAAGTCCATTTATTTCAGTAATGCAACTTAGAAGGTGACACTAACATATGAGACTCATTACAGGCAAAGCGAGATATTTCAAGCCTTTATTTGGTATAATTTGGATGATTATGGCTTACAGCTTATGAAACCCCAAAGTCACAATCTCAGGTCCCCTTTGCTCAGGGGGTATGGATTAATTAGCTGACTAGAGGGTGACACTTTGAGCCTAGAATATTGAACCTTTTCACAAAATTCAAATTTTAAGCTGCATTACTGAAATAAATGGACTTTTGCACGATATTCTAATTTTTCGCGTTTCACCTGTATCTATCCATCTCATCAGCCCATCATAGGACTTTCTGTGGACCTTGTAGAGTTGGCTTCAGTATTTAAAGTGCATGTAACAACTATTAAAGTTGCCCCTTCTGCCCCATACTGCCCCTGTCACCTCCTGTGTTGCCCCTTCTGCCCCCATACTGCCGCTGTCACCTCCTGTGTGTACAAAAAGAGATGATAATTTACATTTATTATCTTTCTAGAACTTTTATATCTGGTACAATCCGTAGCCTCCACTTGATCCAAAAGCCAAAATCACTCCAAGGTCCTGTTCACATGGCAGATTTCGCTTCTCTGCGTAATCCCCAGCATAGGGTCCATTCACAATTTTGTGGACCCATTCATTTTCAATGGGGCCGCAAAAGATGCAGAGAGCACAGTCTGCTGTCCGCATCCGCACTTCTGTTCCATGGCCCCGCAAAAAAAATAGAACATGTCCTATTCTTGTCATAGGCATTTTTATAATCGTGCCGGCCATGTGCGGGTCCGCAAAATGCAGAAAGCACATGGTCGGTGTTTTGTGTTTTGCGGATCCGCAACAGTTGCAGACGTGTGAATGGACCCTAAATCGTCACAGTTTTCGCCACAGTGCAGATCTGATCGGGGTTAGCCTCATTGAATAAATCTGAAGTGTGAGCGGACACCTGCTGGGGTTTGCAATGGCGTCCTTCTGGACAGCGCCAAAAAGTGACATGTCCCTTCTTGGCATGGTCACAATTTTAAACTACTCCAAATCCGCAGAAAAAATTCCAGAGGCAATATCCGTGTGAACGGGCCCTAAGGCCTCTTTCACATGAGCATGACGGATTAGATTCGGATGCATTCAGGGTGCGTTCGGTGAAACTCGCACCATTTTGCAAGCAAGTTCAGTCAGTTTCGTTCAGATTGCGTTCAGTTGTTCAGTTTTTTTCCGCACGAGTGCAATACGTTTTGTTGGGTTTTTCACGCGCGTTATAAAAAACTGAAGGTTTACAAACAACATCTCTTAGCAACCATCAGTGAAAAACGCATCGCATCCGCACTTGCTTCCAGATGCAATAAGTTTTTCACTGAAGACCCATTCACGTCTATGGGGCCAGGGCTGCGTGAAAAATGTAGAATATAGAACATGCTGCGTTTTTCACGCAACGCAGAACTGATACGTGAAAAAAAAAACACTCATGTACACAGACCCATTGAAAAGAATCAGGGTCAGGATTCAGTGCGGGTGCTATGCGTTCACATCACACATTGCACCTGCGCGGAAAAACTCGCTCGTGTCAAAGGGGCCTAAGGGATTAAGTGAAAAAACAATGGATAGTTTATTCTCTCATGTACAATGTTTCATCCCTAAGGGCTTATGCAGACGAACGTATTTTGTTTCCGTTTTTTTTTTGTGGTTCCGCGGACTGTAAAGTACATCCAGTCGTGTGGAGGAGCCCTAACCCCCAGGACATTTCAGTTTATAGATATATGTCATTGTATGAGGCCCCTCGTTCAGCGCCCCCCTCTATTACCCCCTAATTATTTATTTTGTGTCCTTGTTCCATCTTTTTTCAGGATCCTTGCCCTTTAAGAGTGGGAGAAGTAGATCTGTATATAAATTAAATGAGTTATCCTATTTCGATAGCCCCCCACCGATACACATACAGTTGGAATTGGGGGGCACATTTTTCTCCTGCATTAGGGCTCGTTTACACGACCGTGTCGTGTTTTGTGGTCCACAAATTGTGGATCGGCAAAACACGGATGCCGCCCGTGTGCCTTCCACAATTTGCGGAACGGAACGGCCCTTTATAGAAATGCCTATTCTTGTCCGCAAAATGGACAAGAATTGGACATGACTTATAATTTTTGCGTGGCCACGGAACAGAGCAACGGATGCGGATTGAAGTGAATGGGTCCGCACCTGAGCCGCAAAAAATGCGGCTCGGATGATGAACCAAGCCACGGTCGTGTGAATGAGCCCTTACTCTGCGTATTACTTAATCAAAGGGTCATGGTCAGCAGCAGAATCTTTGTGGCAGCCTGTATTCTGTGAATAGATGGGTAGAAGAGCCCAGATCAGCACTTGCTCCTTGTGTACTCCAGTCACAGCAGCTGGAGCCTGGGTGGGGACCTTACCTATGGCTGTAAAGCTTTTGCATAAATCAGTCCTACATGTGAGTACATGAAACTTTGCCATAGATTTTATTAGAGGAGAATTGCAATTTCCTCATCTTCACAATAACACATCTTCCTAATAAAATCTACCTTCCCTCTGCTGTTGCTAGTAATTTGTTGCTAGGACTCTGCACTGACCCAGTCCAGTATCTCCCCCGTAGCAGCTGTTATGGGCCCGTAGGCTGAGGCTATCTATAGGGGGTATATAGCTCATAGGCATACCTGGAGGTAGCAGTGTAAATATAACGGCTATACCTGTATATGTCTGAAGGTAGCAGTGTATGTATAAAATTGGCATATCTGTAAATATCTATGTATATAGAAAATGGGTATATCCCTATATGGGTGTCAGTGCATCTGTAGGTAGCAGTGCATATATAACATAGGTATATCTGCATATTTGTTATATTTGTGAACACATTTCTTGCAAAAAAAAAATGGTTGTCATACTTCAATCTATCGACCTCACAAACTAAGTTTAAAGGGCATCTGTCAGCAGATTTGTACCTATGAAGCTGGCTGACCTATTACATGTGCGCTGTGGGGTTTCGCTCTGGTAGATAGGGTAAGCGGGCGCAGTACAGAGCAAAAAGTTCTTATCTCAAACATCAGTGTTTATTCATACTTCAGGAAATTGCACAAAACAGCACATAACTTTGCAGTCTTGGTGTTAATTCACACACAATGGAAAGTTCATATAACATAAGTCACCTTGCTGGCACTCTGCCTCCAGTAGTCCACAGCAGGATTTAGGGGCCTGTTTCCCCAGCATGCGGCTCTCAGCCCTACAGCATGTCACAAAGCCTCAGATCCCCAAAACAGAGAGATCTCTGCTGAGCCCAGCTGCCTATTTAAGGACAGCCAGGTGCTGCCAAAAACCTGGACCGGCACTTAAACTCCGGTCCGGTATTTGACATCACCTGGTGGAAACCAGCCCAGCCGCACATGCTGGGAAGAAAATACCTGCCTTTCCAGACACAACCCCTCACTGTGTCACATACGGGGTGAGGGGGTGGACACACGCCAGACAATGTACCCGGACAGGGCATCCACGTTCCCTGCAACCAGCCTGCTCTGTGTTCTACCCAAGAACTTAAAGTCTGCAGAGACAAAAACCATCTGGTGACCTGGGAATTCCGGTCTTTGGCCTGGCTCATCCACTTGAGAGGGGAGTGGGGTCGGTCACCAGGCGGAACTTTCTCCCCAACAAATAAGCGGAGAGACTCGAGTGCCCACTTGATAGCCAGGCACTCTCTCTCCACTATATTGTCCTTGGTTTTGGGGTGAGCTTGCGGCTTAGGAAGCCAACGGGATGCTCCTCCCTGTTGACTTCCTGAGACAGTACAGCACCGAGGCCTACATCGGAGGCATCCGTTTGTACCATGAACTCCCTCGTTAAATCGGCGTCACCAAAACCGGTGACCCACACAGGGCCGACTTCAAAGCGGCAAAAGCCTCTTCCACCCGATCATCCCAGCAAACCATTACTGATTTTTGTCACTTCAAAAGCCCTGTCAAGGGTGCGGCTAGAGTAGCAAAGTGGGGAACAAACCTCATGTAATAGCCCACCATTCCCAGGATTACTTTATTTGCCTAGTGGTGACAGGTGTCACGGAAGGTGTGCAGGAAACTAGAAAACACAAAATGAATATACGACTGACTGGATCCAAAACTAAGGAACAAAAAGGGAGAGCCCTGCATCAGACCTGGCTCTCTCCCTGACTGCTCAGCCTATGCGAATATCCCAATGGTAGATGATCGCATATCCTCGTACCGCGACTGTATAACACCTGAAAACCCTATAATAGTGAGGGGACACGACCACCGGCTCCCTACACTAGATACGGAGGGAGTCAGGGTCACCTGGGATCCAGCAAACAGAAAAACAAAAATAAATGAACAAAACTTATCTTGTAGAAGACTCAGAAGTAGGAACAGCATGCACACACTCCAGGAAGTTGTATAAAACCGCAAAGTGATGCACTATGGGAAAAGGATTTAAAGGGATGCAATCAGTGCAACTACATGACAGCTGAGAGAGGCTAACGAGATGAGAAAATGAAAGCAAAACAAAGGAACCTCAAGGAGGAGGTTCTAGACGTCTGTCAGAGCTTCTCAGATGTCTGGTGGTGACAGTATCCCTCCTTCTACGAGTGGACTCTCCAGGCACTCAGAGCCCACCTTCTCAGGATGGGACCTATGGAAAGCCCTGATGAGACGAGTGGCCTTAATGTCCGTCACTGGGACCCACATCCTCTCCTCAGGACCATAACCCTCCCAATGAACGAGGTACTGGAGAGAACCGCGGACAACACGAGAATCCACAATCCTAGAGACCTGAAATTCAAGATTACCATCAACCACAATCGAAGGGGGAGGCAAAGACGAGGGTACAATGGGTTGGACATAAGGTTTTAATAAGGACTTATGAAAAACATTATGGATCTTCCAAGTCTGAGGAAGATCAAGACGGTAGGCAACAGGATTGATGACAGACAAGATTTTGTAAGGCCCAATAAACTTAGGATCCAACTTCCAGGAGGGAACCTTCAATTTGATATTCTTAGTAGACAACCACACCAGATCACCAACATTCAGGTCCGGACCAGGCACACGTCTCTTATCCGCCACACGCTTATATCTCTCAATCATGCTCTTTAGATTATCCTGAATCTTTTGCCAAATAGACGACAAAGACGAGGAGAATATGTCCTCATCAGGTAAACCAGAAGACCCCTCTCCCGAGAATCTCCCAAACTGCGGATGAAACCCATATGCACCAAAAAATGGTGACTTATCAGAGGACTCCTGATGACAGTTATTTAAAGCAAACTCAGCAAGAGACAAAAAAGAACACCAATCCTCCTGATTCTCCGCCACAAAACAGCGCAGATATGTCTCCAGATTCTGATTGACGCGCTCTGTCTGGCCATTCGACTGCGGGTGGAAAGCAGAAGAGAATGACAACCGAACCCCCAAGCGAGAACAGAAAGCCTTCCAGACTCTGGAAACAAACTGCGTGCCCCTATCAGAGACTATGTCTGAAGGAATACCATGCAATTTGACAATGTGATCAATAAATGCCTGCGCCAGCGTCTTAGCATTGGGCAAGCCAGGAAAAGGGATGAAATGCACCATTTTGCTAAAACGGTCCACCACCACCAGAATCACAGTCTTCCCCGAGGAACGAGGCAGGTCCGTAATGAAGTCCATGGACAGATGTGTTCAAGGACGGGAAGGAATGGGTAAGGGAAGGAGAGGACCAGATGGCCGTGAATGAGGGACTTTGGCACGAGCGCAGGTCTTGCAGGCAGCCACAAAACCCTCAACCAACTAAGGCTACTTTCACACTAGCGTTCGGGTGTCCGCTTGTGAGCTCCGTTTGAAGGGGCTCACAAGCGGCCCCGAACGCATCCGTCCAGCCCTAATGCATTCTGAGTGGACGCGGATCCGCTCAGAATGCATCAGTCTGGCAGCGTTCAGAAGCGCCGGCCACCAGAATCTCCGAGCGATGAGATCCACTGTGGCTCTTGCCCCCGGGTGCCCAGCAAGGACAGTATCGTGGTGTTCCTTAAAAATCTTGTGCCTTAAAGCGAGAGGCACAAACAACCTCCCAGGAGGACAAAGATCAGGAGCCTCTGACTGGGCTACCTGAACCTCTGCCTCTAATTCAGGATAAAGAGCAGAGACCACCACACCAAAATGGGACCCGGGTCTTCAAAATTCCCAGGGCATCCCCCTTCACATTCTTAACCCCAGGGCGGAACGTGACAACAAAATTAAACCTGGAAAAGAACAAAGACCATCTGGCCTGTCTCGGGTTCAGACGCTTGGCTGACTCCAAGTAGGCCAGATTCTTATGGTCAGTAAACACGGTAATAGGGTGTCTGGATCCCTCTAGCCAATGGCGCCATTCCTCAAAAGCCAATTTGATAGCCAACAACTCCCTATCTCCCACATCGTAATTTCTCTCTGCGGAGGAGAGTTTCTTCGAGAAAAATGCACACGGTCGCCATTTAGCAGGAGAGGGACCCTGAGACAAGACCGCACCCACACCCACCTCAGAAGCATCAACCTCAACTATGAAGGGTAGAGAAATATCAGGTTGTACCAAGATGGGAGCGGAAGCAAAACTCTCCTTGATATTAGAAAAGGCCTTACGCGCCTCTACCGACCAGGAGGAAAAATCTACCCCCTTTCTAGTCATATCAGTGAGTGGTTTAAGGCTACTTTCACACTAGCGTTCGATCGGATCCGTTCTGAACGGATCCGATCATAATAATGCAGACGGAGGCTCCGTTCAGAACGGATCCGTCTGCATTATATTGGCATATAAAAGCTAAGTGTGAAAATAGCCTCGGACGGATCCGTCCAGACTTTCAATGTAAAGTCAATGGGGGACGGATCCGCTTGAAGATTGAGCCATATTGTGGCATCTTCAAACGGATCCGTCCCCATTGACTTACATTGTAAGTCTGGACGGATCCGCACGGCCAGGCGGACACCCGAACGCTGCAAGCAGCGTTCAGCTGTCCGCCTGTCCGTGCGGAGGCGAGCGGAGCGGAGGCTGAACGCCGCCAGACTGATGCAGTCTGAGCGGATCCGCATCCAATCAGACTGCATCAGGGCTGGACGGAAGCGTTCGGGTCCGCTCGTGAGCCCCTTCAAACGGAGCTCACGAGCGGACAGCCGAACGCTAGTGTGAAAGTAGCCTAACAACAGAGGAATAATTCAAAATAAACTTCCTGTAATAATTGGCAAAGCCCAAAAAACGCATCAGCGCCTTCTGATTCTCAGGAAGCTCCCACTCAAGCACAGCGCGGACCTTCTCGGGGTCCATGCGAAAACCAGAAGCGGAGAGAAGAAACCCCAGAAATTGAATTTCTGGAACCGCAAACACACATTTTTCCAGTTTCGCGTACAATTTATTCTCCCGCAGGATGAGCAAGACCTGACGTAAGTGTTCCTTGAGTTTTGAAATCAGGAGAAAAAATCAAAATGTCATCCAGATACACTAATACAAATTTCCCCATTAAATGATAAAAAATGCTGTTCACAAAATGCTGAAAGACGGCTGGAGCATTCATCAAACCAAAAGGCATAACCAAATTCTCAAAATGGCCCTCAGGGGTATTGAAGGCCGTCTTCCATTCGTCTCCTTCTCTGACCCTGACCAGGTTGTATGCCCCTCTTAGATCCAACTTGGAAAAAACTTTAGCCCCAACAATCTGGTTAAACAGGTCCGGATCAGAGGAAGCGGATAAGGGTCACGAATTGTGATACTGTTCAGCTCCCTGAAATCCAGACATGGTCTTAAAGAACCATCTTTTTTCTTAACAAAGAAAAAACCAGCGGCAACAGGTGACTTCGAGGGTCGTATGTGTCCCTTTCTCAGACTCTCAGAGATATAAGCACGCATAGCGACCCTTTCAGGTTGGGAGAGATTGTATAAACGAGATTTAGGCAGCTTGGCGCCTGGGATGAGATTAATAGGGCAATCGTACTCCCTGTGCGGGGCAAGTCCTGAACACCACTCTCAGAGAAGACATCCGAAAATTCAGAGAGAAAAGATGGTACAGTCTTAGTAGAAACCTCAGAAACAGATGTCGTGAGGCAATTCTCTCTGCAAAAGTCACTCCAACCATTTATTTGCCTCGCTTGCCAATCAATGGTGGGGTTATAGTGAGCCAGGGTAGCCCCAACACTAGAGGAGTAGGCAACCCGCTAAGGACGAAACATGACACATCCTCAACATGAGCATCACTCACAATCAAACGGATATTGTGAACTATGCCCTTTAATTTTCTGAGAAAGTGGAGCGGAATCAATAGCAAAAACAGGTATATCCTTTCCCAAAGTGCATACCTGGAAACCATGAGTTATAGCAAATTGATTATCAATGAGATTGACAGCTGCTCCACTATCTACAAAAATCTCACAAAAAATGTTCTTGCTCTCTAGCGCCACCCTGGCAGGTAGGACAAAACGGGAACTACAAGCAAACGGAAAACCTTCAATTTCCGCATCAACCTGCCAATGGTAACAGATGGAACATTTTTAAAGGATTTTTTCCTTTTTGTTTCTTTATTACTCTCAAAAAACTGCCTGAATCTCCTAGAGGGACAAACATTTGCCAAATGATTTATACCTCCACAACAGAAACAAACCTTCCCATGAGGGCTGAATCTTCTATTGTCAGAGGCAATCAAACCCAGCTGCATGGGCTCCTGCTCAGAAGGGGTTGACAGCGACTGAGACCCCTGTGCACAGAATGAGACCGCCGCACTGTCCTGGGATTGAGTATGACAGGAAGGAGTGATCTCTCTCTCTCACTGGCAGAGTCCAAGGAGGTAGGCCTCTCATGAAAGGCAAATGCCTTTCAATCCCTCTGAAAGACCATGGCAAAATTGACTTCGGAGTGCAGCATCATTCCAACCAGTATCAGCTGCCCATCTCCGAAATTCTGAACAGTATCTCTGCGGATTGTTTACCCTGACATAAAAGACGTAGTCTAGACTCAGCCAGAGCAACACATCCGGATCATCATATATCTGACCCAGGGCTAAAAGAATTCATCCACTGAACGGAGGGGCCGTGCCCCCACCGGCAGCGAAAAGGCCCAGGACTGAGCGTTATCCCTGAGCAGCGATATGATGATCCCCACCCTCCGTTCCTCATCACCAGAGGAATGGGGAAGTAGGCGAAAATGGAGTTTGCAAGCTCTCTCTAAAACGCACAAAATTCTCACTACCCCGGAGAACGTATCCGGAGCGAGATCTTAGCTCAGAACAAGCTCCATGAACGCAAGCTGAACTGGTCACTTGAAACTGAGAAAGAGTCTTACGGAGATCTGCTACCTCCAATGAAAGACCCTGCATGCGTTCAGTCAAAAGTGAAAACCGGATCCATGCTTGAGACGGTTTTGGCGGTTTATAATGTCACGGAAGGTGTGCAGAAACTAGAAAACACAAAATGAATATACGACTGACTGGATCCAAAACTAAGGAACAAAAGGGAGAGCCCTGCATCAGACCTGGCTCTCTCCCTGACTGCTCAGCCTATGCGAAAATCCCAATGGTAGATGATCGCATATCCTCGTACCTCGACTGTATAACACCTGAACACCCTATAATAGTGAGGGGACACGACCACCGGCTCCCTACACTAGATACGGAGGGAGTCAGGGTCACCTGGGATCCAGCAAACAGAAAACACAAATAATGAACAAAACTTATCTTGTAGAAGACTCAGAAGTAGGAACAGCATGCACACACTCCAGGAAGTTGTAAAACCGCAAAGTGATGCACTATGGGAAAAGGATTTAAAGGGATGCAATCAGTGCAACTACATGACAGCTGAGAGAGGCTAACGAGATGAGAAAATGAAAGCAAAACAAAGGAACCTCAAGGAGGAGGTTCTAGACGTCTGTCAGAGCTTCTCAGCTGTCTGGTGGTGACAACAGGTCGGGGCCAATTCCGTATCACCTCTATTTTGTTCACTTGGGGTTTGATGACTCCGCGCCCAATGGCATCCTCCAGGTACTTAGTGTCTTCTAACCCTATCACACATTTTTTGGGGTTAGCGGTTAGGCCAGCTTTCCGAAGGGGGTCAACTATAGCCTGCATTTTGGGTAGGTGACTTTCCCAGTCGGTACTGTGAATAATAATATCGTCCAGGTAAGCTGAAGTGTACAAAAGATGTGGACAAAGCACAATGTCCATTAGTCACTGAAAAGTGACAGGGGCGCCATGCAGACCAAAGGGAAAGACCTTATATAAGGTATATATACCTTATATATTTTTCGAAAGTCATTACAAAACCGCAAAGTCCCGTCCAGCTTGGGTATTAATACTATAGGACTGGCCCACTAACTTTTTGACTCCTCAATGACTTCTAGCTGCAACATTAGCTGCACCTGCACCGATATGGCTTGTCGCTGAGCCCCAGGTATCCAGTATGGTTTTAACCGGACTTTTGCCTGAGGCTCCATGACAATGTCATGCTGGATTATGTAAGTGCGTCCAGGGAGGTCTGAGAACACATCCGTGTTCCGACTAACAAACTTCCTGGCCTCCTAAATCTGTTTAGAGGAGAGGCTGTCAGCAATTTTTACTATGGCAGCCGCCTCTCTTGCATCAGAGAGAGGGCCGGTACCTCTTCTGTTAGAAAACCCGGCTGAGGGCTGTCTTCTGTATAGGTTTCTCTATCTTTCCACGGTTTGAGTAAATTCACATGGTAAACCTGCTCTGGCTTTCGCCGCCCTGGCTGGTGTACCTTGTAGTTTACATCTCCAATTTTCTCCATTACCTCGTAGGGGCCCTGCCACCTAGCTAGGAACTTACTGTCCACAGTCAGCACCAAAACCCGATCACCCTGGTTAAAGATCCACACCCAAGCCTGACGATTATAGACCCGACTCTGGGCTCGCTGAGCTGCCTCCATATGC